>NC_071331.1:3149882-3236167 GCF_010183535.1 Caenorhabditis remanei | reverse complement strand
CGTTATTTCACTGACTTATTACTTCGTGTCAGTAGTGAAACAACGTTTTGCAGAACACCGCAATGAAACATAAAAACCCCGATAATAATAGGATGCTGATAATAAACGTTCTCCAAACATCTCAATTTTCAACAAATGCGTTTCCTGAAAATCCCGAAAAAAATTTTGATTGAAATTTAGATAGCAGCGAGGTACAACTAGACTGGCTATTGTCAGCGGAAAAGTTGTCCAAACTTTTTATTATTTGGATTTTGAGAGGATTGAAAAAAGGATTTTTCGGATTTTTGTGTTTTGAAGCGTTCTTCTACTGTCACTGTTTTATCTTATCCGGTTATAACATATAAAAACCGATGCACTATGTTCCTAATATAAGTGGACCAGCAAAAAATGACAGAAAAATAATAATAAAACGCGGCAATGAGAACATTGCCAATCAAAATGTTGCTCCTGTCGCTGTTCATGGAACATTGAAAAATTAATATCACTATTTTACTCTGTGTTTTGTTGGTACAGCAAATACGGGATATTTTTTACGTAAAGGTTTTTAGAACTTCTACTGTGTAAAATTGCAATCGACCTCAACAATTACTTTAGTTACTCTCCCACAAAAACCCGGCGTTGGCACTCCTACCGATGGAAGAAATCAGAGACTAAAATAAGCAGATTATTTTTACAAACAGTGCCGAGTAAAATAATAAAACAAAGCTCTAGAAGAGGACACGGATTCTGACATTTCTTATCATACTTACTCTATTTATTGTATTTCGTTTTTGATTTCTGTATTCAATAATAAATTACAGTCAAGTGACAAAAGTCATCAAACAGAAACTGTAATATTTTCACAATTTTTAAAACTATATTCTGTTATGAAAATCTGATGAATTGTTTGCTGAAAAAGTACATCAGTTTTTCTAGGGTATGAAACAACTAATTTTTGTGTTGTGTTTGACTAGGGGACATGGGGCTGGGAATCATATAAATCTGTTTTTTCACGAAGATATGATAGAGTTAGAAATGTTTGAATTAATTTTATAAAATCATATATGATTCTGTTTCACTCCCCAAATTAAGTTTGGTTCTAAATACGTCTTCGCAATAGCGCTGTTTTCCATAGTCCGCATCATCTACCTCTAGTATTACGACAGTACCACCCAATAATAAAATATTATATGAATGAGAAACGGAAGAAAACTAACTGATAACTCTGACTGTAAACAAACCAAAAAATAGTACTCCAAACATTTTTCATTAAAATGAGGTCCAGGTTAAACGCCAGGTCAATCTACCACCATAATGTTTTAACCGAACTGCCGCCTTTAAGTTTGCGACGTGTAAGATGCACTCGGGGACATTAAACGGAATAAAATTTAAATTTATAAACAGAATAATTGGACACTTTGAAACAGTAAACAAGTATGCATTTTAAATTTGTAAATTCACATTTTGAACATCAAAATTTGCCAGATTTTCATGAAACAAAGCAGCACAATGTTAGAAGGTCAGCTTGAAATTTGTGTACTTTCTGATCTGACACAAAATACTCTAATTACAATTTCAGAATTGACATTTCTGAATGTTTGCAACGGAATTAAATTTTGTGCTTCAAACTACTGTTATGAGAACTATTGCCCAAATGAACCATTATGCACCTTTTGGTATGATTCATAAATTTACACCCAGTTCGTGTTAACAGCAGTGAAACTTTCTATATACTGAAACATTTTACTTGTTAACAAATTTCAAATGAAGAGGATGTTATTATTATCTGAATGATCGAGCTAAAAACCGCGAGTCATCCAGCAAAGTAAGCTACGTTTCGAATTTCCAACCAATATCTTGAAAATCGATTTCATGTTTTTACGGTTTTGAAATGCAGACAAGAAAAAACTAAAATTATATAGAATGCTCTCAGTCTTAGCAACTAAAAAATTGCATAATAAACTGATTTTTATAAATATCTCTCACCAAGTTTGACGAAAAACTTCAACATATGTTCGTTACACATTTATTTGCAATTGCACAATCAAAATTTCATCCTAAATTCGAAAATAAGTAGTTGACGGTACTAATTTTAACAATTGGCAAGTGACTGAGTATCTATTTCGACATCTAGCACTTCACTGAATTTCCAAACAAGATACTGATTTCTTGAAACATAGAAATGAAGTTAATTGTAGCGGATAATAATTTCATAGAATTATCGGAAAATACTAGAAACCTGAGAAGAAAAAACGTCCTGCAACATCTGAAAAGTTTGAATACATTTTCTGTTTCTGCAAGAGAATTTCTTCCATAAGTTCATCCTTCTTGATTCGATTATAAAGCTATTTAAACTTTGCTGCAAATCATTTTTTTTTCAAAAAAAACCTTTTAAAAAAACCGGTAATTGTGCAGATGTTGTTTTTTTTTCAAATTTTCCTGTTTCGTCTTTATAACTATTTCCAAGTTCCAATGTTTTTAGTAATCCTGCCATACTCGTGTTTGGTGCACAAAATTTCTGTCGGTTGCAAACCGTTTCAAAAAAGATTACCTATTCTAAAAAAATCATTAGGCTGGTTTGAATTTTCAAAATTGATTACACGATATTTTCATTGAATAAATATTCTCCCAAAATGCTGTTCTCACATTTAGTTTATTTCACACGAAACAGAACCAAGATTTCAATACATTGAAACTATTTATTAATAATGTTAAACAATTTCCTCTTGAATAAAAATGAGATTTTGAAAGTTACTGAAGTAAAAATTAAAATCTTTCCAGAATTTCAAGCATGGCACCGAGTGTTATTACTTGTTTGTTGGAAGACATGTCTGAAACTAACAAAAGTGTATATTCAGATTAGTGAGACTCACCTGAAAGTATCAGCTCTTTCCATGATCTAATGTAAAATAGATACTGTTTCAAACGTTTCATGAGTAAAGTGCCTAAAATCACATTTTGCTAGATTTGTAGTTCTTAATTTTTTTTCTGAAAACTGGCCTCTCGGTCCACTTTGACACTGAAAAATTTTTGAATCAGATTCAGAATCCTTACGAAGTCATCTTCCCAGCCAGCCAACCATTTACTTCCAATAACAAAACTATTTTGGGATATCTAGATCAAAAACATCGAATGCCAGTTTCAGTTAACTGTGACCTTTTCCAAATTCAACACATAACTACAAAGTATGTTTCAAATTCAAATTCAAAAAATATTTATAATCAATTTTGAAATTCACTAAACCAATAATAATGAGTAGTGCTATCAATTGAAAACTTGTAGTGATAACAGTAGCTATTTCATTTATTCAAGTTTGGCGGTGCAATAAAATATGTACTAAGCAGAGCTGTTCGGAATTCCTTCCTTCGACTTCCTTCTTCCTTCTTCCGGGCTTTTTTCACTTTTTTATTCCTTCTTCCTTCTTCCCTTTTGAAAAATTTACTTCCTTCTTCCTTCTTCCTTCTTCCCTTTTGAAAATGTTTTTTTCCTTCTTCCTTGTTCCTTCTTCCGTTGAAAAGTTTACTAAAATTTTGAAATTTTCGACGGAATTTTGGCGGAATTTTGGGGGTTTTTGACGGAATTTTGTATGAAACAACATCAAAATTCGTTTTCAGAGATGACTAGAAAAAAGTTTCCTCAAATTGGTCATTTTCAAAATTAACTTCCGATTTCCCGGTTCGGAACCCAACTTCTTTCTTCCTTCCTTCTTCCTTCCTTCTTCCTTCTTCCTGGGCTTTTTTCACTTTTTTATTCCTTCTTCCTTCTTCCCTTTTGAAAAAGTTATTTCCTTCTTCCTTCTTCCTTCTTCCTTCTTCCTTCTTCCTTTTTGAAAATTTCACTTCCTTCTTCCTTCTTCCTTCTTCCTTTTCAAAAAATTTTACTTCCGCACAGCTCTCTCGGCAAGTGTCGCCAAGTCTAGCACGAGCCTCTCACAAGTCTAGGCGCACATCTCCCACAAGTGTTACGTAAAAGCAGGCCAAGACTTGTGGGAGGTTTGTGGGAGACTGGTGGAAGGCTTGGTGAAAGCGCGGTCCAGGCCCTGGAATATCTTATTGATTTTCTCCTGTTTTGCTTAAATATAATTCATTAGAACTCATAAATTTATTAGATTTAAAAAAAATCAAAAACGAAGGACAATCATGTTTAACAAAGAAAAATTTACAAAGTTTAACAAAGAAAAATTACATATATTTTCGAAGGAGTCAGTTATTATTCCTTCGGATCTGATGTAGGCGAAGATGATGGGGATGATAGCATAGGTGATGTAGACGTTGTCCAGAAATCCGATTGATTATGAGCTATAAAATTCAAGAATAAAATTTCATACTTTCAAGAATAATTCTCACATTTATTAACTTTCCATTGGCGGTGTTCTTGAAATTTCCTTCCGTTGTTTCCGTATGATTGAGAAGAGTTGACAGCTTTCTAGGTTCTCTAGAAATACAATTATAAGTTTTTGGAACTGCAAATTGTTATTAGCTCACCGAGAAATACTGCTACTTTTGCGAATCCGAGTTTTCGTTTTTTGGGAACAATTTGTCCTCTTCACTGAAAGGGTTCCGGTGTGAACCCATTGAGTTTCTCTGAAGTTTTAAAACATATAAATCTGAATATTTCGGAAACAAAGTTCGGAATGATAAATGTAACAAGGGAAATACTGAAAACTCGTAAAAATGGGTAAAAACAGAAAAATAAAATAAATTTAAATGAGTGGCTGCCAAAGAAAAAATCAATATCCAACATTGGGCCAATACTTGGTGACCCTCTATCATTGGCTCTGATCACCCAAAGTTGGGCCTAGACTGGTGGGAGGTTGCGCCTAGACTTGTACAGCCGCAGAGTTTGGCCTAGACTTGGCGACATTTGCCGAGTCTGGTACTAAGCCATGTACGAAAATTTTTTTTTGATCGGATTCCAGAAGTGTGTCGACTGTTTTCAAGTTATTTTCGTCAACTGAAAATTTCACTGTCGCTTCCGATTGTAAAACTTTTGATACGACAGATTCAACTGGTGAATTAGGTTAACATGTCAAATTCCTAAATAACAATGAAAAATATCATCTTATTTTAAATGAAATAGTTAAAACATCAGTTTTTTTTCAGAAAAACGATGATGACCCGTACTGTTAACAAGAAAGTAAACAATTTTTAAAAAATTCACAGAATACAGGGATCTGAAACATTGCTATTGGATCGAAATTTCTATTTCCCCATCAATTTGAAACACACAAATTTTTAAATTTTTCGTAATTTTTTTCAACTAAAAATTATTTCTTGTTGTCAAGAAAATGAGGAATCGAAAAAACCGTGTTACATCAATACCTGAATTAAAAAGCCTGAAAGCCTGGCCTTGATAATCAAAAATTTTGGTTCTAATCAATTTTAGCACAATTCCAAAACAGAAAATCATGAGTATCCCAACTGATTTACCAACGTCTTCCTGTCTTCAGAAAAAACTTTTTTATTAAACTTTTGCTTCGAAGTGTCAACAATAATAAATAGATACTAATGAATGTATTCAAGACCAAGATTTCATAATTATAAACCAATTTTTCACATCCGAATTTATTTTTCCAAAATCTCATGATAACAAAACATTTACAATTGTCATAATCATGATCCATTACCACAGTTACAACCATGCTCCTGTTTCATCGTAGTGTATTCTATGTCCTCATTTGACGAGAATCTATTAACAAGTTTAAATCTGGAAATCAATTGACTCCTATCGTCTAACGGCCTAAATAAAATATTTTATGGAAACGGAAGTGGAAAACTGGTTAACAGGAAAAATAGGGATCGTAGATACTAACAACTTACCTATCACGCTAATAAATAGAAATTAAGTTTTTAGAAATAGGTAGCAGCTGAAACAGTTGAAAAATTCGATAAGCTACACCCGAATTTCTTTTCGGGAATTTGTTCTGTTTCGACATGAAAGTTTCTTTTCCATAAATACCTTATCATCAATTGTTTTGTGTTCAGATAAATTATTTTTTGTTCAATTTAAGAACTTACTAAGATCTCGATCTTGTTAAAAACTAGTATTCCCAAATGTGAGTACTATCACGCTATTTTTTAAAAGATATTTAAAAAGATACTAGCAAAATTCTATTGAATGTAAAATATGTAGGTGAAAATATATTTTCTTGAAACATTAAACATGTTAGTGTTATTCGTGCAGTTCTGTATAGTTAAAAAATCATTGGTTATTTGGATTGAGTTTTATGAACTAATGTTCTTGCAACAGGAAAAATCAATTATTTAAAGATGGAAGAAAATTGAGTTGCAAATAAAAACATTGAGAAAAAATAATAATTTTAGCGTGGTAGGACTCACATTTGGGAATACTAGTTTTTAACAAGATCGAGATCTTAGTAAGTTCTTAAATTGGACAAAAAATAATTTATCTGATCACGAAACAATTGATGAAAAAACGTATTTATGGATAAGAAACTTTCATGTCGAAACAGAACAAATTCCCGAAAAGAAATTCGGGTGTATTTGAATTCTTTTTAAAGAAAAGGTAACCTACAACCAAAAGAGAGGTGAATATTGCTATTGAAGTGAATGTGCACACAAATCAAACAACTGAAACAGATAAAGTAGTTTTGTAACTTCTTGAATTGTTTCAAGTTTTTCTGATCTGTTTCAGAGTACCGTAAAAATTTTAGCAGCTGAACAATTGTGTTCACGATTATTTATTTGTTCCAGTTATTTATAACAGGATCTTGAATCTCAGTTGTCGATTCTATTTTTGATTAATGAGAGTTTTTCTGTGAACTTTTAATCAGTTTTTGAACTTTTTCCAACAAAAAAGTTATTTTTAACTGAATATATTTCCATTCACAGAGATTAATAAGTTGGAATTTTTGAGTTTTTATTAGATTTATATGAAAATGCTTGCGAACACTTTTTTGATTTCTTAAACCGTCTTTAACGGTCATAGACAAAAAATGAAGATTTATGAAATAAATCTGAAACATGTATACATATATTTTTGTTTAATGTTGAAAAGGTTGTGGAAATTCTAAAGAATGTTATGATCTTTATGAAATCTCATTTATCTCTGATCCTACCAAGTTGGAGCAAAACTTTCAACTTATGTTCGTGGCATTTTTATTCGCAGTTGCACAGTCAAATTTTCTTCAAGGAATTTCCAAACAAGATATTAATGTCTTAAAACAGAGAAAAGAAGTTAAGAGTAGCGGGTAGAAGTTGTGATGAATAACATTAGCAAAAGACTGGAAATCTTAACTTGAGAAGAAAAAAACTGCCTGCAACAGCTGAATAATTTGAAAATGTGTACAACCTTCATTTTCTGTTTCTGCATGAGAATTTCTTCTATAAGTTCATTCTTCTTGATTACAATTGTAATCGATGTTGAACTTTTCTACAAATCTTATTTCGTTCAAAAACCCAAATTTACACTACAATTTCTAGCTCGTTACGAATCATCTTTTCCTTTTTTGATTTTTAACCTAATTCTACAGATTTTGATTTTTTTCAAAATTCTCCGATTCGCCTATGTTGTATTAGTATTTCCAGGTAATTTTTTTTCAATGAGCAATTGAATATTTCATGCACAAAAGTGAAGTGAGCTTTGTTCAACTGACAACGGGTTAGCTATCGATAACGTGGATACATTGCCTACTATATATTTTCGGTTTCAGCGTTTCTAGACAATTTGAAAATGGGACAGCTATTTGAAATGAGGAATCTAACTATTTCTAGTTAGAAAATGGATGTGCTATTTTGACTTCATACTTTTCCGAAGAAGATACTTTTTTAAAGACTTGATTTTTTTCTTTTTTGTATGTTAAACAATTATATCAGAAGTAAAGTTGTAATTATTTCTCCATGAAACTGAACTTTTATTTCTGTCGGTTGCAAATAGTTTTGAAATGAGTGCTCACAAGAATAACTCGTTTTTGTTTCGTCTATCAAAGGTAATAGTTTGCACATTACTTTACGCATTTTGTTATACAAAAACTATGTTCACTAGTCATTTCCAAAAAGTTACCCGTTTTGAAAAAATCATTAGAACGGTTTTAATTTTAATAATTGTTGTATACAATATTTTTTGGAATAAATGTTCTTCTAAAGATTATAGTATCAAACCGGATTAAGATAACCTCGCAGGAAAATCATTTTTTTAATAGTTCAACAATTTTTTATTAATAATATGAAACAGTTTTATCTTGCATAAATGCTGATAATTGGAAAATTACTCAAGTAATAATTATATTATTTTTAGAGTTTCAGATCAATCATGGCATAGCGATTCTCTTTGTTTGAAGACAGTCTGAAAATAAAAAAGTGTTTCATTCGAATTAGTCGGATTCAACTGAGAGTATCAGCTCTCTCCATGGTGTAATGTTAAATAAAAACTGTTTCAAATTTTTCATGAGTAAAGTGTCTAAAATCACATTTTGCTAGATTCGTAGTTCGGTTTCAAACTAACTGTGACCTTCTCCAACTTCAAAAAGCATAGCTGCGGGTTTTTATATTTTTTTCAATGGTGAAGCGATGTTGTTTGTTTTGTTATTTAACGTTCAGTACTAGAAAAAACCTATAGAAACTGAAAAAACAAGAATGATCATGAAAACCGTCAGAATATGTGGGGAATTGTCAATTTTCCACAACACAACTATTTTTACTGTTCTGATAATTTTTTTGGTTAATTACACAACTGCCTGATTTCGTTTCTGATTTTTTTTTTCTGAATAGCATAAAATGTAAAATTTAAAATATCCCGAAATTATGCATTAGAATTATGCGCCAGTTGTGCTGAAAACATTTGCAGTTTCACAAAAGTTTGAAGTGTATAAAACTTTAAGTCTTAATAGTAAATTGCCTCCGTTCTATGCATCACAAATATGTTGTACCCATTAATAATGAAAAGTGGCACCTATTGAAAACCTGTAGTGATAACAGTAACCATTTCATTTATTCAAGTGTAGCAATGCAATAAAATATGACGAGGAACAAAACAAACACTTTTAATCGATTTCCTGAAGTGTTTCAACTTATTTCAGGTTCTTGAACTGAAAATTTCGTGAAACCAATGAATTTATCGTTTTTAGAAACAAGTTTTAGTTCAATGTTTAGAAAAAAATTCACTGTCTCTTACCATTGTGAAGTTTCTGATTCAATAGATCCAACTGATGGGCCGTATTTCCCAGTCAAATATTCCTATTAACTACGAGAAATAGCATCTTCTTCAAAATGAAATTATTAAAACAGCGGTTCTTTTAGAAAAACTATTTTGTCCTGTTTTGTTAACAAATAATATAACCAATTTCTAAAACTTCACAAAAGACGGGCGGCTACAATATTGATATATTGATATTGCGCGCAATTTTCTAGTTTCCCTTCAATTTGAAACACATAAATTTTTAAAGTACACCCTTATAAGACTTACAGATAAACTTAGAGATAAGCTCGTAATTTTTTCCAACAAAAATTGTTTCTTGTTGTCAAGAAAATGAGGAATCGAAAAAAAACGTGTTCTATCACTAAAAAAGCTTCTAAAACCAGGCCTCCATGATCAAAAAATTTTGCTCTGAACAATTTCAGCACAATTCCAAAACAGAAACAAACATGAGAAAGTCGATATCCCAACTGGTTTACCGACGTTCTCCTATCTTCAGCAAAACTTTTTTTAAATCTTCTGTTTTGGAGCGTCAACAATAGAGACTAGTGAATGTGTTCAAGACCAAGATTTCATGACTCTAAAGCAATTTTTCATTTCAGAATTCATTTTTCCAAAATAACATGAAAACACAACACTTATAATTGTCATGATCAACACAAACAAGGTTTGCTTCAACTAAAAACTGGAAAAAGATTTGATACAAGTCCTAATAAGCATAATGAGAATTCAATGGTTCAAAAAGAAAAGGGGGGCGGGGATTGATCCATTACCACATTTGCAATCATGCTCCTGTTTCATCGTAGTGTATTCTATGTCCATATTTGACGAGAATCTATTAACAATACGTTTCCTTCTGCCGGTTAAGAGATACCAATTGATTTCTGTCTTCTATCGGCCTAAATTTAAAAAAAAAAACATTTTTGAAACGGAAGTGAAAGGGGTTCCTGTTCACAGAAAAAATAGTGATAATGAATACTAACTACAATTGACAGATAGAATATGAGCTCAATAATATGAAGATAGAACAAGTACGTAATTAATCAGAAAATCATTTTTTTAGAAATAAAAAGAGGCTATAACATTTCAAGTTTCATAAGCGATACCCGACTTTCTTTTAGACTTTTTTTCTGTTTCGACATGAAAGTTTATTGTCCATTAATTAATTTCTTCTTCAATAGTTTCCTGGCTTAATTAAATCTTTTTTAAATTCGAATTTAAGAGCTTACTAAGATTTTAATCTCAATTTTTTACCTTTATCAATGATTTTTCCTGTTGCAAGAACTTTAGTTACAATTCACATTATCAATGACATCTTGTTTATTTACGCATAGGTGAGGTGTTCTAAAATCACTTAAATTTTTTAAAGTTTCAGGATAAAAACATATCCGCATTCGTCATATAATTCTGCTTGTATTCTTCGTCGATATTGTCAGATTGCTTCTCTCGGTTACAGTTTCCCACGTGTTATGTTATGTAGTTCAAAACAAAACCTATATTAATTGAGCTTCACCATTCGTATATAATGTTTTTAAACTCATTCATCAGAAAATATCTCTCGCGTCAAAGACACGCCAGCCAACCTTGACAGCAAAAAACAAACACAAAATACACACCAAGCAAACATCACTCTGCCCCCCCCCCCCCTTCTGGCCGCGCGTCCAAGACGCGCCAGATGCCGTAGACACCTTTCTCCCCGCTCTGAAAATAAATAAACTAGTTGTTTGGTCAGTGACGAAATGTTGCACCCTCTTGTTATTCTGTTCCCCCCTTGCGACCTCGCATGCAAAATTTCGCAATATTTCATATGTGTATCGGGGAAGGAAAACATATTTATTGAGAGAAATTTTTTGATAATAGGAGTAGTTTTTTTTGTTGTCTTAGAAAAATTGTTTTTGGTTTTAATTTTCAGTGTCTGACGATTTGATTCGAATTCAGTCTGTGTCTCACCGCTTGTCTCACCGACCTATTTCCCGTGTGTAGCTGAAAAAAAAAAGCTGCAAGAGAAGGGAACATGGTGAGTGCTTAAATATTCTATTGAAGACAGAATGGGCATTGCAAAATTTTTGGAAAATAACCCCTGTTTCAAACAATAAATTTATAATTTTTCTGGGGTGAGGTTTCAATCCTGAACGTTCCCCTGTTTTAATTTTTTTGCTAATCTTGACACGGAAATAATAATTTTCCTATTTTTCCAGTTTTCCTACGGCGACTAGAATACACCAATAGTTTTATTTTTGTAGTTGACACCTTTTTTGAAAGGAGCATATTAGCGCGGAGTGTGGGGAAATAAGACAGTCTTTCAAAATTAAAAAAAATTTCCGAAAACTGTTAAATTTTTTGTTTGTGTTTTCCTTTTGTGTTAACTCTTCTGAAGAACTGAAAAAGATTTTTCACGGAGAATTTGATTTTCGCTGAAAACGCCTTTCTGTCATTTTTAGACCAGCGCATAGGTAATTCTAGCGCAATGATACCAGTCTATTCTTTTAGTCTCAAAAGTTTCTATCAAGACCATTAGGATTGAAAAACGTGGTTTTCAAGCAATTTAGTGTTTTACTGTTTCCAACATTTTATTTACTCGGGAGCCATTTTTTATTTCGCTAGGTCTCTCCAGTAAGAGCTCTAATTTCACCGTCACGACAATTTGTAGCCCCCGTTGTCAATAGAGCTGGTGTGCAGAGGTAGGTTGAGCTTCGTTGTGAACATACTGTTTTAATTAGTACTAGTTTCGTGAATTACTGTATCAAGAATACCAGAAACAGTGTCATGTTCGACGTTGAGTTGCTCCGTTTGAGATAGTTTCGGAATTTATTCTAGCTAAACAAAAGAATTTCACAATTTGCATAATTTCTTCATCGTGCTGACATTGTGACATGCTTTCAAAATTAAAAAAAAAATCCAAAAATTATTTGAAAACTTTTTTTGTTGGTTTTTGAGCTTCCTTTCGTATCATTAAACTGAATCTTTAAAACACTTATTTTAATGGAGAAAGAGAAACATTAATTTTTTTCAGTTTTTCAGTAGCGATGCAGCAGGAAAAGGGCGAGATTTTCGGCGATTTCCAAAACATTTTTGTTTACTTTCCCATTTTTTGAACGATTCATTAGAAGTTACAACACGTCTTGCAATATATGTTGTCTGGTAACCACCGATAAGAACAGAAAAAAACTATGTAGGTAAATTTAAATTTTCTCATTTTCATTTATTCCACTTATGAATAGCGCGTTTTGTACATTACTTCATCTTAGGCAACAATTTTCCAAAAATTTTTCTGGTTAAAAATATAACGGCATGATTATCATACAATTTTTACGGTATTTACCTCACATTTTCCTATTCCCCATTTCCAGGTCAACTTCACCGCCGATGAGATACGCTCCCTGATGGACCGGAGACGGAATATCCGTAACATGTCCGTCATCGCCCATGTGGACCATGGAAAGTCTACTTTGACGGATTCGCTGGTGTCCAAGGCGGGTATTATCGCGCAGTCGAAAGCCGGTGAAGCGAGATTTACGGATACAAGGAAGGACGAGCAGGAGAGGTGTATTACGATCAAGTCGACGTGAGTTGGGGCAGCCTGAAAGTATAAAGACAAATTTAATGACTTATAAATAATTTCAATGCAAAATTATACTGTAGCACAATTATTATATAAGATTAGGTGATGGAACTTTCAATAATAACTTGTGCGTTTTGATTCACCCATAATCTTATATTTCCATATACTTCCAGCGCCATCTCCCTATTCTTCGAGCTTGACAAGAAGGACCTACACTTTTTCCAAGGGGAAAACCAATGTGAAACCATTGAAGTCAACGGAAAACCCGAAAAGTTCAACGGCTTCCTGATCAACCTCATCGACTTTCCAGGCCACGTCGACTTCTCATCTGAAGTCACTGCGGCACTTCGAGTCACCGACGGAGCTATGGTAGTGGTGGACTGTGTATCCGGAGTTTGTGTTCAGACGGAAACAGTTTTACGGCAAGCGATTGCGGAGAGGATTAAACCGATATTGTTCATGAACAAGATGGATCGAGCTCTTCAGGAATTGCAGCTCGGAGCCGAGGAGATGTATCAAACGTTCCGACGGATTGTGGAGAATGTCAATGTAATCATCGCCACCTATTTGGATGATGATGGCCCAATGGGCCCAGTTATGGTAGATCCATCGATTGGAAATGTTGGGTTTGGATCTGGTCTCCATGGATGGGCGTTCACGTTGAAGCAGTTCTCGGAGATGTACGCTGACAAGTTTGGAGTTCAGGTAGGGTTATCAGTAATCTGTGAAATAAGTCAAAATCTAACCAAAAAAATTCTGGCAAACCGGAGCCTAACTCGCTTTTATGAAATGGAAAATATACAAAAATGCAGATCTCGGCGAGTTTTATGTTAGTGACCAACTACGGGCCGGATGGCTATTCTTTTGTGCCGCGGGCCGGGAAAAAGGGTGATAAAACGCAAAAATGGACAAAAAGTCATTCTAGTCCGGCTGGCGGAGCATTAACCAAAACTACAATGACCAAGTTACACTGACAAAACTACAGTGACCAAGTTACACTGACAAACAGGATTGAGTGTCAGTGTGGTCACTGTAAGTTGGTCACTGTAGTTTGGGATAATGTGCCGCGGACCAAGCTGGAATGGATTTTCCGGTTTTTCGGTTTTGCAACATTTTCTCGGCTATTAACGATACACCATCCAGCCCGTAGTAGGTCAAGGAAATACAACTCGCCGAGATCTACATTTTGGTATATTTACAGCTCATAATATTTAGTTCTAAGAAAGTTACACGCCGGCCCGGTTTGCAAGTATGCTGTTATCACTACTGCCAGAAATGCGCCAAAATCTATCCGACATACTTCTGGTACCCGTGAAACTGCAAATCAGAAGTTTTCAAGTCGACAAACTGATGAAAAACCTGTGGGGTGACCGATTCTTCAACCCTACCACAAAAAAGTGGAGCTATACCAAAACCGATGATAGCAAACGAGGATTCAATCAATTTTTGCTTGAACCAATACTCATGGTCTTTGATGCTATCATGAGTGTAAAGAAGGAAAAGATCCAGGAGCTCGTGAAAAAACTTTCCATCAAGCTGGACTACGATGAGGAGGATCTGGAAGGCAAACCACTCTTGAAAGCCTTCATGCGACGATGGCTACCAGCAGGTGACACCATGCTCCAGATGATAGCGTTCCATCTTCCATCACCCGTCGCCGCGCAGAATTATCGAATGGAAATGTTATATGAAGGGCCACACGACGACGATGCGGCCTTGGCAATCAAGAACTGCGATCCTAATGGTCCCCTTATGATGTACATCTCGAAAATGGTTCCGACTTCTGACAAAGGAAGATTCTATGCGTTTGGAAGAGTGTTCTCTGGAAAAGTGGCGACTGGAATGAAGGCGAGGATACAGGGACCGAACTACGTGCCAGGGAAGAAAGACGACTTGTATGAGAAGACTATCCAACGAACGATTATCATGATGGGAAAGTATGTGGAGTGTATTGAGGATATCCCGTGTGGAAATATTGCTGGACTAGTCGGAGTTGATCAGTACCTTGTGAAAGGTGGTACCATCACAACATTCAAGGACGCCCATAACTTACGAGTCATGAAATTCTCAGTATCCCCGGTGGTCCGTGTCGCTGTGGAAGCTAAGAACCCGGCTGATCTACCGAAACTTGTGGAGGGACTCAAGCGGCTGGCCAAGTCGGATCCAATGGTCCAATGCACCTTTGAATCTTCCGGTGAGCACATTATCGCTGGAGCCGGGGAGCTCCATTTGGAGATTTGTTTGAAAGATTTGGAGGAGGACCACGCTTGTATCCCACTGAAGATTTCGGATCCAGTAGTTTCTTATCGGGAGACTGTTCAAGCGGAGTCTAGTCAGATTTGTCTTGCGAAGTCTGCAAATAAGCTGAATCGACTTCACTGCTCCGCCCAACCAATGCCAGATGGTCTCGCAGATGATATCGAGGGAGGAGTCATCAACGCCCGTGATGAATTCAAATCTCGCGCGAAAACTCTATCAGAAAAGTACAACTATGACGTTACGGAAGCCCGGAGGATATGGTGCTTCGGTCCAGATGGCACTGGCCCCAATCTTCTGTTCGATGTGACCAAAGGAGTACAATATTTGAATGATATCAAGGATCCAATGATGGCCGGATTCAGTTGGGCGACTAGAGAAGGTGTCCTTTGTGAGGAGACTTTGAGAGATGTGAGGTTCAACATCCATGACGTCACAGTCCACTCAGATTCTATGCATCGAGGAGGGGCTCAGATTATTCCTGCGGCAAGGAGAGTGTTCTATGCATCACAGTTGACTGCAGAGCCACGTGTCCTTGAGCCGGTGTACCTGGTGGAGATTCAGTGTCCGGAGCCGGTGATAGGAGGTAATTCTTAATGGTCACTCTAGTAAATTACTTCTTATGATTTTTTTTCAGGTATCTACGGTGTCATCAACAAGCGACGTGGCCTTGTCATCGAAGAATCTCAGGTCATCGGAACTCCGATGTTCATTGTCAAAGCATATCTACCTGTCAACGAATCCTTCGGATTCACAGCAGATCTCCGATCCAACACCGGTGGACAAGCATTCCCGCAATGTGTGTTCGATCATTGGCAGGTACTACCCGGTGACCCTCTGGAAATTGGTAGCAAGCCGAATCAAATTGTGACGGATATAAGAAAACGAAAAGGTCTCAAAGAGGGAATTCCAGCCCTTGATAATTATCTTGATAAATTGTAATTTGTAGATTTACTGTGAAAAAAATAAAGTTTGGCCAAGGATTTTCAAAAAAAAATTTCGCGCCCAAAACACTTTAGTGCATTTGTGAACTAAAGTGTTTTGGGCGCGAAATTTTTTTTTGAAAATCCTTGGCCAAACTTTATTTTTTTCACAGTAGAATCGGTTTTTTTTTTGAAAAATGAAACTTTTTTCCGATTAGTTTGTAATGTATTGGAATGCCTCAGGAATTGATATTGGAGTGAACAGGCACACAAACTAGAAAACTGAAAGGTAAAGTAGAAATTTTATGAGTCGGTCTCATCTTGCGGTCTCTGTTTCAGAGTACCGTCAAAATTTGAGCAGTTTGTGAATTTTTAATTAAACTTTTGAAGCAATTCTGACAATTTCTCCACAGATACTTTTTGTTCCATACTTGTCAAAGGGACTAGACCCGAATTATAAAAAAGCCCCAATTTTTCCAAAAATCAAACATGTGAGCATTTTTTAATAATATTTCATTTTTTAAATTCTGAATCATAAGAATTTTTTCTAATTCTGAGCATTTAATTTTTTCGGGAGAAAAATTCAAAAAAAAAAATCGAATTTTGCATATTTGTCAACCGGGCCGAAACGGGCCGACACGGGCCGGCGCGTAACTCGCGTCAAAATGAATATTATGAGCTGAAAAATATACCAAAATGTAGATTTCGACGCGTTCTATGCCCGTGACCTACTACGGGCCGGATGGCTATTCGTTAATGTGCCGCGGGCCGCGCTAGAATGGCTTTTTCGGTCATTTTCGCGTTTTTTGACACTTTTTCCCTGCCCGCGGCACATTAACGAAAAGTCATCCGGCCCGTAGTAGGTCACGGACATAGAACTCGTCGAGATCTACATTTTGGTATATTTTTCAGCTCGTAACATTCATTTTGACGCGAGTTACGCGCCGGCCCGTGTCGGCCCGTTTCGGCCCGGTTGACAAGTATGGAATTTTGGCGCCATTTATCCGATTCCTGGCTTTGACAAGTATGGAATTTTCGGGTTTTATTAGATTGATATGAACATTTTTGCAAACTCTATTTTTAGTTGAACATGTTCTGAAGTCGGCTCGGAACGAAACTGAAGTGAAAAAAATCAAGACGTTTGTTTTATAAAAAAAAACTGAAACATGCATATTTTTGTTTTATTATGTTCTGTGATGAAATTAGATGTTTGTTAATACACTAGGAAATACTAGAATATCTATCTAATTATTCTGACAATAAAGGTAAAACTGGTTTTACAATAACTTCAAAAAATGTTTATTGAAATTTAAAAATTAGTGTTTCTCTGTTCTGTTAATTTGTTTTCCGAGATTAAAGCAAGCAATTGGAATGTTCGATTCGTGCTTGTTTTTTTCATTCTTCGATTTATTTTTATTTCAGCAGATGTTAGTCTATTTTATTCTTGTATACATCTCAATGAGTCAACAGTATTCAAATCGGTGTGTTCACTGTTTCAAGAAAAATATGTTAAGCTTCTAGAATGTAACAAAGTGTTTCATCTTGCGGGCATAGAAAAAATTTGTGTATGTATAGTTGTGTTTCCAAAACCCTAACATCTCAAATAGCAAAATCGGATCTCGGTTGTGTAATCTGAAAATCAACACATGGGAAGTTCGAATACTAATATGACGTCTTGAATCTAAAATAATCAGACTTGTCAAAAATCGGGCCGGCCGGGCCGAAATTTCTCTTGGCCCGGCCCGGCCCGGTCGGCCCGGATTCAAAAATGAGTACCCATTTTTACCAATTTTGAAATTTTTCGAAAAAAGAGTAAAAATGGTAAATTATCATACATATTCACATTTTGATTCAATTTTGAATGTTTATTCGAAAACTATACTTTTTTCAAAAAAGTTCAAAAAATTTCCAAACATTTCCAAAAAAAGTTCAAAAACAAAAAATGTTTCAAAACGGGCCGAGCGGGCCGGGCCGAGATTTTTCCTGATTTTGGCCCGGCCCGGCCCGTGACAAGTCTGAAAATAATGAAGAATGATGTGCTAACAACATAGTTCGATAGGTAAGTACATAGTGCAATAGAAATGAAACTTGTTTTTAAAAAATTTCGAAAATGTTTATTGAAATTCAAAAAAAGTGTTTCTCTGTTCTGTTAATTTCTTTTCCGCGATTGGAGTAAACATTACGTTGGTAATTTTTGCATTTGTGTTTCTTTTTCTTTAACTGCGACAATTTTTTCCTACCGTCTTCTGTCTTCCGCGTCTTTCAAAATGGACTTCGGTGTATCTTTGAAGTGAACCAAACATTTCTTTCCGGAACAAACGGTAAACGGTGATTTATAAAACTTGTAATTGATCACACCGTGATAATGTACTTATTCCATAAAAACATCATATATATGTTTCATAAAGCTTATTACCGATTGAGGGAAAATATGTTTATAATTAAACTTTATGCAAAAGAAAGAAAATAACAAATATATTTGGAATGAGAAATCTAAGTATCCACTTCAATAGAAATGTACTTCTACATATGATAGAATGAAGAAACCGCTATTTTAGTTATAAGGAAAAGTTCTTCACTTTGATTTTTATGCTAATATTTTAGATAACTTCCAGATATATTCCGAGTAATAACTTAATTATTAATATCATTAATCACAACGGTTATCTGAAACTGATTTTTTTTGCAACCGTATCAATTGGCCAGTTCATTTTTTAATTAAACAATCCAATGAAAAGAAACGATAAAGAAAAACATCTCCGTTTTAAGGATCTGAGTTTAATAGCTTCGCATCTGGGAAAACTAGTAAGAAAGAGAATAGTACAGACATACGAAACCCCAACTGCATACTTGCAAAATATCGGCCCGTCGGCCCGGCCCGGGCCGGGCCGGGCCGGGCCGGTAGAGAAAGTTGCCGGCCCGGCCCGGCCCGGTCGGCCCGGAGTCAAAAAATGAGCACAACTTTTTCACAAAATTTTTCGAAATTTTTTGAAATTTTCGTCAAAAATAGTCAAAAATCCTATGTAAACTTGAGTTTTATCGATATGTAAAAACATAGTCGAAAATTCGACTTTTTTGCGAAAAAAACAAAAAATTTTCAAAAAAATTCAAATTTTCAAATTTTTGTACTGTGACCCGGGCCGACCGGGCCGGGCCGGGCCGGGCCGGTAGAGAAAGTTGCCGGCCCGGCCCGGCCCGGTCGGCCCGGAGTCAAAAAATGAGCACAACTTTTTCACAAAATTTTTCGAAATTTTTTGAAATTTTCATAAAAAATAGTCAAAAATCCTATGTACACTTGAGTTTTATCGATATGTAAAAACATAGTCGAAAATTCGACTTTTTTGCGAAAAAATCAAAAAAATTTTCAAAAAATTCAAATTTTCAAATTTTTGTACTGTGACCCGGGCCGACCGGGCCGGGCCGGGCCGTTGAAAATTCTCAAATTGGCCCGGCCCGTTGCAAGTATGCCCAACTGGTGATACAAAATATTGCTGTCCCAAAAGTTCCAGATATCTTCCAGTAAGCTCTATTTTACTATTCCGGATAGTTGTTGCTGTCTAACAATAAATGTTATAATCACCTATATTTTACAAGGATACAGTCCACGTTATTAAAAATCAGGTATACTTTCACTTAGGAAGTTAGGTATACTGTGATGCCTTTTGAGATATGAGAAATGTAAATAACTTGTAAAATCCGTCTCTGATGTTCCTAGTTGAACACAAAATTGAAGACCGGTATGGTTCACTATAGCCTAACCTAAGATAAGTTTTTAAAACTGTATCATGGTTTCAATTGTAAAAAGCTAGCTTCAAATCAGTTTCGTTACTATTGTTTTCTTTTTTTTCGACTAGAAAAGTTATTGTCTCTATTAATTCTATCAAAAGGAATAGTATATTTGAAACATTGAAATATTTGATTCGTTTTCAGGATTTTCGGACTAATTTACCTCAAAATAAATGAACGATGGCAATGAAACTGGAACTGTAATGATAAAGAACAAAACTTTGGTAAACGTGTGTAGAAGATTGGTTAAATGTAAAACTTGCAAAATATTGAATTTGAAACAGAAAAAAATACGCCGAAGCTCGAAAATTTGAATTCCTGCTAACAATTTGAAATATCGCCAAAATTCATAATCATTTCTCAAAGTTTCTAGAATTTTCTGGTTGTTACCACCCGAGTCTTTCCTCGCATTCAGTTTGAAGTTATTTTCCATTTATTCCATTACGGTAGCTACAGTAATCCTACAGTAATCTGGTACCCACGGTCCAAAAAACTGAAGCGCACGGAGGTTCATGTGTATACCCCCAAATATGTTTTGAAACGGTTCAGAGAGAAAAAAGTTATTTGGAGAGAAGCGTCGGGCGGACCGACAGAACTATTCATTTATGTAGTAAGAAAATAAAAGAAAACTATTCATTACTCCAATTCACTATCAAATTTCAATTGTAAAGTTTGCGAAACGGTTTAAAAGATAAATTAGTAATATCACTTTTAAGTTCTTGAAGAACTTTCAATAAAAACGTCAGAACCTGATTTACTCCTACCTGATGTACTCACTACAACAACCACATTCCTATTTGAGTCATAATAAATTAGATCTCCTGCAATGCCAGGAATAACGGAACTGTATGCAAAACAGCTTTCATAGATGTGATTGGAAATTAAGTTTTTGAAACATAGAAAAACAACTTTCTGTAGTCTCTACCACGAGTGTACTGTTTCAGGAAAGCAGTTTCAACTGAATGTTACATCGCGTGAACGATTTTTATTAAATTTTTTTTTTCAAAATCGAGTATTGAGTTCATGATTACATTTTGCACAGATACTGATAGAATTTCTTTTTTAACTTTGTCCACGTTTCATTAATAAGATTTTATTGAAAATTATTGCTACATAGGAGCGCCCATTGAATAAATTTTCAGTTCAAAAAAAAAGATCATTGCGAAACAGTCATTTTTTCTCTGATGTGAGAATTCAATAAATTTTCTTCGTAGGCTGGACAAAATTACGTGCATCATTTTTGGGGTGAGATTTTCGGGCTAAAAGAATATTTTGAAAAGAGGGATGTTGCGAACGAAATAGTGATGAAGATTGCGGAGAAAAATCAATATTTTGTACATTGCGAGATAATCGAGAGTTTCCTGAAACAGAAAAAAAATTATATCTGCTGGCACTCCATTATCTCAAAAAGTAACTAATTCTTCTACACTCTTTTCATGGAAAACATTTATTTTTAATGTTTTACACTGTTTTCTATCATTTAGCAACACACTTTTACCCACCATCAGCTACAGGAACAATTTTTTTCTCAGCAGATTGAAGTCAGTTCCGTGATACATACCAGCGTGCAAATTCCCGCCCTGATTCAAAAAATACTGGTTCCTGTTTCAGAATTTCCAGATATCTTACAGCTATTTTTGAGATACAATTCATAAACTCTCCTCTTTCCTTATTTAAGATACGTATGATTTTTATGACCCGTAACACAAAAATACAAGAATACAGTATACTTGCCAGAGTACTTAATTTTTTCCACTTGTCATTTACTAAGGTATCGGGTATACTCTAGGGTATACTGTTAGCTGTTTAGTCAAGATACAGTATCCATAATTCATTGCTATCTTTCAGTATCCATCTTGTCTTAAATATTGTGGGCGTGTCATAGGTAGGTGGGCTCCTCCCACAACACATCCTAATCCTGCTGGTCAGACGGTTTTCTTGTCATTAGCTCTTTTTTTGTTGTAGTGGATGGTGACTCAGGTCTCCCTTCATTTCAATTTGTACTTTGGTTAGATTCCATTTTCGCATTACCTCTGTTTCATTTTTATTTCTTTATGTTTATATTGAAACCGATTTTCGGTAATTTGTTTTTACGCCTATCCTTTATTTTCAGAAATGTACCCCAATCCATTTCCTCAGTACCCATCAGAAGGCTTGACGGATCAAATGCGGATGAATCAACAAGTGATGTGGAATAACGGTCAATATGGATACCCCCACAATAGCTTCAAGAATACACATCAATATGCAACATCTCACAATCAGGATTGGAGCCAATATGAACCAGCCCATGAATTCCAGAGACCACAACTGCCGCCTCAACCGCAAACGGTTTTGAACAATCCCGATAATATCAGAGTAACATTGCAAGATGAAAAAGAGTGGAAGGAACTGCATGAGCTGGGAAACGAGATGCTAGTTTTATCAGTTGGAAGGTAATTTTCCTATAATTATCTTTTTTCATAATTATCTTTTTCTTAATTATCCTTTTACAGAATGCTCTCCCCACAACTCAACTACCTGGTCACTGGTCTCAATACACACGAAAATTACTCATTCGGCCTAAAACTCAAGCGACTCAACACGAATATTTTGAAACGCGTTGAGGGGGGTTGGGAAGAAAGTAAAATTAAGGTGAAGGCGTCTTGGGAGAGCAATGAGATATTTTTGGATACTAAGGAAGGATTTGTGTGGATGGAGGATGAAGTGTCTTTCGAGAGAGCTAAAATCTATTCTGAAAAGAAAAGAACCAGAATAGTGACAGAGACTGAGGAGAAAAGACAGGAAGGACTTCTTATCAACACCCGCTGCCGCTATATTCCAGTCCTCAGTATCTATTCCCAGAAATCTGAAATTGCTAGAGAGTTCCTCAAATCATTCGAAATCGAGAAAACACAGTTTGTTGCAGTCACTTGTGTGAAGGTATAATTTTTTTGTTCTCTTGCTAAATCGCATAGCATTTTCTTTTCAGAATACCGCTGTGGTAAACTGGAAAACTGCAAAAAACAAATTCGCGAGAGTTGATTATAAGAAAAATTTGAATAGGAAACGATCATCGCTAGTTTTCGGTTCCAAGGAATCAGAAAACGATTCTGGAATCTTATCGGCGAACAACACAATGGCATCGTCACGTGACTCAAAAATAGTTGCAAAGAGAAGGCAGGAGGATTCGGAGTGTTATCAGGCTACCGTATCCACAATGGGTGTTCCTCAAAGTAATGGTAACTCAAATCTGGAATTATTGTTGACTCGTGGACCCTCAACCTCCACAGTCGCACATTATACTCCAAATTTTTCAAACTACAACGTGACTCCCGGTGTTCCTACTTTTGCTTTTTCCACAGAAAAACTGAGCAACGGAGCACCTCAGTACTCGATGAATGATTTTAGGCCACTTGATCAAGCATCCATGGCTACCAATAATTTGCTCATTTCATTGCAATCGCAACCAATTCCATGCAGAACCGTCCACCACAATATGGAACAAGCGGGACACCAAGGAATCACTCGGCCTACCGGACCATCCAATAAGTCATCGTGGGATAATAATAATGTGACTCTCGATTTCAGTCAAAACTCCAACTATTAATTTTGACTATAAATGGGATTTAAACTTTAATATTTTTAACTGTTTCTCATAATAATTATAAATGAAAATATTGTTTTCTACCACTAGTTTTTCGTTGCTCATTTCATTAGGCACGGAACATTAGCTCACTAAAACAGATAGAACATGAAACATATGAGAAACAGAAAAAGTAAATTTAGTGATTCCAAATATCAACCAATCCTGCCCTTTTGAGTCATCTATCTATTAGTTGTTTTTTCTAGATTCCAGTAAAAGGAGGCCACTGACGTTTTTCGATAGCCGCCAGTTAGTTTCTTTGATATTTAGAACAAAATTCACAGTTTCATCCTGCTCATTTCACTAACATCTCATGGCTCTTCAGTTTCCTCTAAGAATTTCTTTTGTAAGATTTGACGCCATATGTTTTTATTGCTGCAGTAGGTAATACATACATTTTTCAGTAGATTAAGGTAAACCCAGCAATATAGAAACAAGCTCCAAAAAATCAAAAAGACAACAACAGCGTAAAACTGTAAAATTCAGGTGAACACGTGGCACCCTGGTTATTTCAATTGGAATGTTTCAATGTTCCTTAGTTGCGAAATGAAGCAACTCTTCCCATCTTTTTTGCAGAGTTGCAACGGGCCGGGCCGGGCCGGGCCGGGCCCGGCCGAAATCAGAAATTCTCCGGCCCAGCCCGGCCCGCGGCCCGGCCCGAGCCCGGCCCGGCCCGTTTCGGCCCGGATTTTCAGTACTAAAGAATTTCAAAATTTTTTTTCGAATTTTTTCCGATTTTTTCGGAAAATTGGAATTTTGGGGTCTCATATCTCAATTTAAACGCATTTTTTTTAGATATACTTGGGAAAAAAATTTGGAAAATTTTTGAAAAAAAATTATTGAAATAAAAATTCTAGTTAAAAAAATTCAAAAATTCAAATCCGGGCCGACCGGGCCGGGCCGGGCCGGCACTTTCTCGGCCCGGCCCGGAATCTTGCAAGTATGCTTTTTTGTTTTGATTTCTACACAGATCGCTAGTTCTACACAATTTTACTCAACTATTATGTGTTTCAGAAATGTTGCATTTTAGATGACATGAAGCTACTTGATTCCGATCGCCATAAATAAATGTATATATATTATGTTCAAAAAACCAGAAGGAATCTGAAAATTTTTTATTCTTTCGATTTCGGAGCAAGGTATTCCAGCGGTTATGTTTAATAGAGTACCAATTTGTTTGAACTACCAGTACTCTCAAGTTTCAGAAAATCTGTATTTTGACCACATTTTGCGGCTACGCATTTTTTGTTTCGTAATCAATTTTATGAAGTACCAACCTGTCGGCTTCTGATCCGTTTGGTAATAATAGTTAAGTCAACAACCGGATAGCTACCGTAACAGTAACTATTCTTGTTTGGAAGTTGGAAAATAGTTTCGATGCTCTTAGACCGGAGATACGAATTACTAGAAACGGTGACTGCTAGGTTCGACTCTGTTCAAACCTGTCTGAGAATTTTTCGTTTTTTTTTTCAAGATTTTTCAGGGATGTTAATTTTGTTTTCAAATCAGCTATCAGCTTATCCGTTTTTCAATGTATTGTTGTTAAAAAATTACTGTGGAAACAAAAAGATAGTAAGTAATATAAATTCACTGAAACAGTCACGGTTTCAGATATTGAATATGAGAGTGTTCGATGTAGTGAAACGATTGCGTTGAGAATTCTTCTTTATTTTCGAATTAATATTATTTTCACAGTTTTGAGATAGACCGACACGGAGAAAAATTGAGTGAATCATCAAAACAAGAAGACTTATTGCTTCAAACGAAAACTGTATTCAAGAAGAAAAAATGTTAAAACAGTGAAAAAAATGTAGAAAAACACATAAAATAATCAAATTTGTTTCTGAATTTCGATATATTTGAGGCGCAGCACTAGCTAAACAATAACATTTTGAACTTAATAATAGATTTGAACAGCATCGAACCTAGCAGTTCACCATTATGGAAAAAAATATATAGTAAAAATAGAAATATAGTTCAACAGTGCGCATACTGGAAAATTCATCTCAACGAACGGTACAAACTCTGAAAATTATTTCAGCACTATCTTGTAAAATTATTTCTATTTATTTCAATTACACGTATTAATAGTGTAGTAAACGAAAAGTTTATCGAAACTGGTACAGTTTCAGAGATTGAATATGACAGTGTTCAATGTAAAAAAAAAACAATTTTTTTCTGTTTAAAAAAGTGAGGAATATCCTCTGATTTTACATTCATTGTTATTCACAAAACAAATTTAAAAACATCAACTATTATTAATCCTTCTCTTGAATGAACTCGTAGAAAATACCAAGTCGCCACTGATTGCTTTCTTCTTGAATACCGGATGAGTCAAATAGAATATCCACGGGACAACACAAGTCTGAGCGTCGTTTGCAAACGCTTTCACGATAACCAAAAACGAGAAATAGGAACTTGTACCATAGTACAGGACATAAATTATCTGAAAATAAAAATGTAGATAATATAATTTCTGTTATCAAGTAACAAACTCACTATAAAACCTCCATTTATAACATAGAAAAGTATCATAACTACAGTAGTAATTGTAATCGATAATTCCGCTTTGTAAGACACTGCACTTTTTTGGAAACTGATGAGTTGCGCTCTGGCCTTTGCAACTTTAAAGAATAGAAGAATATTGGCCAGAATTGCGAGTGTGAGCCATGCAATAGTGTTGTAGAGGTAGAAATATGAGTTTCGGAGCTGGAAATAGTGAAAATTTGGGGGCTGGGGTGTCTTTGGCGCGCGGTGACTCAATTTGTTCTTTGAGTTGTTTTTTATTTGCAAAATTTTTTGAAAGTGGTAATTATAACTTTACTAAAAAAATTGCTAGGTTTGAAGCACTTTCTATGATCACAGTTATCAAACATCACCGGTTTCAACGAGATCACAAAGCATTCGTCGATAAATTTTAAAATGTTTACTTCTTCATGTAAAATCTTACCCCAAACGCAGAATTTGCATATTAAATATGAATCGCGCCCAACGGATATGGACTACTAATTTGACGGCAAACACCAACGGCTGGAATAAGGAAAAATGTGAAACAGAGGGGATAGAGCCAGATGAGAGGCACACTGACGCGCAGGAGAATTGAGTTTATCTGCAAATTGAATTTAAATAGAAATTAGGTTATGCTGGATTTGTGATCAGTTCAGGGGTATTTTGAAAACGTGAAAAAATTGAAAAGATTTAGAATACTGTTTTAGTATGTATGTTAATAAACTGGAATAAGAAATACCTGTTAAACGCGGAAAAGTAGTTAGTGGAAAACGAAAGCTGTTTCATGAGGTCCACTTATAAACTGTTACTCATCTGCACCGATAACATAAGTAAACTTTTAAGTCAAAAAATAATTTCATTGAGCCAGTAACGTTGCCAAGTCGTACTTTTTCTGTTACAAAGAGGAAATATATTCTAATTCACTAAAATGTTACAATGTGCACAGTTTTATTATACTTTCATTAAATCCTAAAAAGCTTGAACCCGAAATTTGCATTTTGAAAGAGTTTATATCACGGTGCTGTTCTTAATCTCATCAAAGCAAAGCTGAACCGTCAATTCTTTTTGTGCTCTAATTAGTGCCTGTTGTGATTCCGGTTAGGGACACCACCCATATTGAAGCAGGCCAGAAATGGGAAAAAATAAAGCTTCCGAACCCGGCTCTGGTGTAACATTTATTGATACTGGGAACGACAAATCGGTTGTTGAAAATTTAAGGACGATACACGTTTTCAATGTAACCGAAAATTCTTGTTGCACAAACAATGTTGGTCTGAACATCTGGAATCGGAAACACCGGGGGTTTGTTTTCCAAAATGTCATAATAATCATAAATGTTCTGTTTCAAAAAAGGCATATAATTCTAGTTAATATTTTGAATGCAATTATTCTGCTTTGGTGTCGGAATTTAACTTTAGAACTCGGAAAAAAATAGAACTGAGACAATATAGAACAAACAACAATAGAACTGTTACAAACTGGAACTTTTATAAAATATAACTCTAGTTCTGCCTTTAAAATGCTTATTGGGTTTCAAAGACATCTTCTCCATGAAATAATTGTCTAAGTCGACTTTTCTCCTGAAGAATTGGTTGTAATTCTTCTAAAAAGCCACGAATACAAACGCGCTCAATTCGAAGTAGAGTTCTATGTTTTAGCAGTTTCATTTTTTCGTAGATCCACTCTGTTCAGTTCTACCATTGTCTGTTCTATATTTTCATAGTTTTATTTTGTCACAGTTTTATTCTTCCGAGTTTCTGAGGGACTACCACCTTTTAAAAATTTGATGAACGTAAATTTATTAAATGAAACCGAAAATTCTTGTTGCAAAAGCAGTCTTACAATTAGTCTAATGTATCCCTCATCTACATTGGTAACAATCGGAATCCCCGGTAATTTTTTTTTTTTGAAAAATCCTATCAAGTCATAAATGTTCTGTTTCAAAAACGGCTTATATGTACTTTTAGTTGATTTTTGAATGTTGATAAGTCGCAAAACACCAATTGAATTTCGGAAAATTCTGAAATTTGTGGAAAATAACTTCCTTCGAGAAATAAAAACTTTTCAAGCTCAAAATGCGGACCTTGGTCGGCTAGGTCGGTCGGCGGTCGGACCGAAGCCGACTGGACCGAATTGAAACTTTGGTTCTAAAATAATCACTTTTAGAAAACTTCAAGCACATAAGTTATTTCAATGAAACCGAAAATTTATGTTACAGAAACAATTTTGGTCCAACAGTGCCAATACTGTTAATTTCTGTCGGTACGAAATTCTATAGATGAACAGATCTATGATTACCTACTGTTCCAGGTCTTCCCCCCTGGGTCATCCTCACCTTAAAATGATTCCTTGGAAACGAGACCACCACCAACCTCACCACAGGCATCAGAAACGGAAAAATCATCGCACAATAATTTGTGTAATACGCCATCATAAATATAAACTTCAAAAAATGATTCGGCTCAATTGATGCACACCATGAAGTGAACAACCCGGTAGACGGAAGTCGAACCATAAGCCAATCGAATAAGAAAAAGATGAAAACAGTGAGTTGTGATAATGAAATTACTAGAAACACATGTTGATTCAATCCTGGCTCCGGTCGGGTCCAGTTAGCCGATAGGTAGACTGAGAATATCTTGCAGATGACGTGAAAACTTGGAAGAATGTAAACCCAGGGAAGGATTGCACATATTTGAGGCCAACCGTTCCATTGGATACGGTAATTCATATAAGTCTTATTGAAATGGATAGTATTCGGCCATAAAGTTAAGTTGGAAGACATGTAACTGAAGTTTGAAATTGGATGAAATGAACAGAATAAATCACGAATTTTCTAACTCGAAGACAGGTGCAACCCTTAATAACTGGTTAGTCTCCTTACTTCTATGCTCAAAAATCGACCAATTTTGCAGCTGGAATGATTCAGGTTAAAACTGAAATGTTGGCGATGTTGTGCCACGGGAAGGGCAGGTGCATGACAACACAAAAACCAAGGGGAATAAAATTGGGATAAGTGTTTCATAACACGGTTAGGCTAAAAATAAATGTATTATGATTGGAGCAAAGTTTAAATATTTCGGTTACAAGGAGGTATGAATTAAGAGGACAAGAAATGCAATTATTCAAAATGTCTACTGATATCAGTAACTGCCACTTGAAACTCAATAATGTTTTATCAAATTTTTTCAGTCAATTGATACTGAGTTTATTGCCCAATGAAATAAAGAAAATAGTTAGAAACCAATAAGAAACAGTATAAATTAAGTGAGTTCTTATAGAAATATCAAGACCAGAGTTGTGCGGAAGTTGGAAGTAAAATTTTAAAAATGGAAGTTGAAAGTCGGAAGTAGATTTTTTTGCAAACATTTTAAAACTGCAAGAAAAAGTTTATAAAATTCGCGAAAAACAGTGGGAAATTAGTTTTTCCATGTGTTTTCGCGAAATGTGTTCTTTCCAAATTCCACAGTTATGGAATGGCGAAAGTCGGAAATAAACTTTCTTATCCGGAAGTCGGAATTCCGCACAACTGATCAAAATATTCTGTTACTACAATTTTTGCAGATTCAATCAATGCACTTGTAAACTGAAAACCCAATGTTTCTAGAATTCTCGAAGACGCAGAATTTAGTGATATACATCCTTAGTGAAACTGAAAAAGTTTTAACTAACAATGAGAAAAATATGTTTCAACCAGTTTTCATAAATTTTTGTTGAAACTATTTGTTTAGTGCTATGTGTGAAATGTGTGAAACGATTAACAAAACAATAAAAATGTGTCTCTTGATCATTTTCCGAAAAAATACATTATGGAGAGTGTTCAACTCAAACCAAATAAGAATTAGTGTTAGATTTGAAACAGAAGTTCGAATTGAAAAATCAGAAGACCGATAAATTGTTACAAACTTATAGAAATCTAGACACACTGGAGCTGTCATAGTTGGGAATTGGTCATTTCTGGCAAACCCTGGATTAACATTGCTGAAAAAAAACCTTATTCTTTTTAGCAGAGATAGAAACAGTATGCATTTTGTTAGGAGTCCTTCACAATAAGAATAACGGGTTTCCACCTTTTATAGAATATTCTCAATTTTCCTTAACCAAATTCTTAAAAGAAACTCTTTCAGAATAGGAGAAGCCTTGAGAAGTCAGGAATCTGAAACTGATAAGAAATATTTTCAAATTTTATGATTCGAGAAAATTCACGCACAACATAAGTTCAAATAGTTTTGTTACTTTTCCTGAAAAACAAAAAACAACATGTTTACAACTGTTTCAAAAACTTTTTTAATGTGTGTGCCAGTTCGCAACACTCGATGGTATTGTGAAAAAAATCAACTAATTATTAGGAAAGTATGAAGCAAAACAAAATTCTAACAGACATTTTACTTTTTCAGTGTACAAGTTTCTCTAGCTCTTCAAACTGTAGAATACTTATCTACTGAATGTGGATCAAATTTCTTTAGCCAATAAATATATAATAACATTTAGTTTGACGTTTTTTGAGTACTATCTATCGAAAAATTCAATGAAATTTTCTGTTTCTGAACATTTGTGAATTAATTTTCGAAAAAAATTGAGAATGACAAAGTTAACAACTTATAGAAATCTAGGCACACTTGAACTGTGAAAATTTGAAATCGGCATACTTGCAACGGGCCGGGCTGGGCCGTGACGAGAATTTCCAAGGCCCGGCTGAAAAATTTGATCTGAAATTTTGAACGAAATTTTGATTTTTTTTTAATTTTTTCCCAAAAGTGTCGCATTTTTGACTATACTTCGGAATTCAATCAAAATATTGTTATGCATCAAAAAATTGAAATTTTTAATGTAAAATTTCAAAAAAATTCAAAAAATTTGGTAAAAAATAGGTACCTTTTTTAAGCCGGGCCGGGCCTTGAAAATTCTCTACCGGAAAATTCTCTTTAAAATTTTGATGATTCGAAAAAAATCATGTACAGTATTAATTTCTAATAGTTTTGTCGGTTATTTCTGAAAAACATGAAACACATTTTTGCAACTGTTTCAAAAACCTTTTTAATGTGTCTGTAAGTTTGGAACACTTGGTACATTGTTGCATGGTGAATTACGTCTTCAACAAATTTTATAGAAGTGTATAAAACATAACGATATTCTAACAGAAATTTTTACTTTTTCTCATTATTATTATTATCAACCAATACTTGAAAACAATAATTTGTTTTCAAAACGAATTCTTAAAATTGTTGATGAAAAATATATTTGGCACATCGAAACCCGAAATATATGTTTCTTTCTGATTGAGAATGTTTTCAAAAATTGAGTGGTTTCTTTTCGAAGATTATGATGAATCAATAATTTTTTTTGCATAAAAAGCAAATGAAGAAAATCGCTAAAACAGAAAAATATATATTCGGTGTCTATCACAGTGTACAACTTTCTCTAGCTCTTGAAACTGTAGAATAATTATCTACTAAATGTGGTTAGCAAAAAAAAACCTGACTGAACTGATGTGATTAATTCTCTCTGGTCCCGGACGTTTGGAAACCAGACATCTTGACATTTCGCCACTAAACATGAAACAATACCTACAAAATAAGGTTTTTTTGCGTTTTAAGTGACATTTTTCTGTAATTTTTTCCATGTTTGGTGTCGAAATGTCATGGTTTCCTGATCTCAAAACGCCCCGGAGTCATTCTCACATGCGGTTCAATGCATTGTTATCAATGAAATAATTACTGTTCGATATATATTTTGAAAGAACTTTCATATAGTTTTATTTACTTGAACGTCCTCAAAACCAATCTTACAAAAAAAAAGACGATAGGAGACCCGTTTTCTTCCCAAAAAATGACCGGTAGGTCAAAAATTAGAGCGCGCACACGACACCCAAATAAGAGGACGACTTATTGATTCTCCACTGTCAAGATACCTCATTCTAGGGGTCTGTACACCAGTTCCTGGTTTTCTTCTTTCCTTTCTTTCTTATTTTTGGTGAATCTTAGTTTTATTTTTCCAGAAGTACAAAACTCAACTGAAAAATGTACTACCAACTCCAAAACTATAAAACCATGGCGTCAAACCTCACGAAGAAATTTCTGAAGGAGCAACGGGAAAACCGTGAGAAGTAAGGGAAATTACCACAATCAACATTTTCCAACAAATGAATTATTTCCAGACAGCTCGAATTCCTCTCCATGAAGACCAGATATCACAAGAATCTGGAGAGAGTCGTTCGGAGCCTGCGGGCTGAAAAGCGAATGAGCGAGCAGTTGAAGAAGAGACTTGACGATGCGAACAAATTGATCAAGTCTCTGAGCGAGCAGAAGGGTCTGACTGGTATCGTGAAACAAGAGATACCTGAGCAAGACACGCCGAGAGTTCATAAAAAGATCAAAGAGGAGATCGAGGAGCAAAAAGATGAGGATCAAGATTCCGAACTGGAAAAGCAGTCCTTTCCAATCAAGAAAAGCCCAGAAACAGTTGCAATTCACTGGTTGAAGAAAGAAAACAAACGATTGACGCAGGAATTGAGACTTCAGGAGTCGAGATCAAAACCAGAGGCAAAGAAGAAATCGGTACGGTCTCCCTTCTCCATACGGTCTCCCTTCTCCATACGGTCTCCCTTCTCCATACGGTCTCCCTTCTCCATACGGTCTCCCTTCTCCCTGCGAGAACGCCGTCTCCGTCTGCCGTCCTATATTGATTTTTAAATATTCTTACCTGTGCTATAATACCATCATCATCTATTGTGCTATAAATATCGACGGATTATTGGATACATTGTGAAAATATGCCAGGTGATTTTCATGAATCGGATCCCGAAGGGGAATTGTTATCGCCAACGGCTAAAAAACCCCGTGGAGGACAAAAAAGAAAGTTCGGCGCAGGAACCGCGAAGACCAGCCAAACAATACCCGCTAGGCTCAAATCTCTGGAATCTACGGTCATATCGCTGAAACTGCTTATCGAAGAGCAACGGAAGACTATCACAGAGCAAGGACAGATAATCGCGGAGATTCGAGGAATGTCAAAGATCACTGGAATTGATAATGAGGATTTCCTCCGCGAATTTCCTCCGCTCATGAGTTCACTCACACGAAAAACCAGCCCAAAGCAATGTGCACTGTATAATGAAGTTGCCAAGAGAAATCCAAAAGTCGTGGAGGTATCGAACCGTCTGAATCTAGTCACTGATATTATTGCATTCAACAAGAAAAGCTGCACCGCTGTCATAGAGAATTTGCCGGATAGCAAGGAAGAAAATCAACAGGACCAGGATAAGTCTCTTATTTCTAAATTTTCTTCAGATTGTTCTCTCCCTATTCCCACAGAAATTTTTCGTGTTAAATGCAAAAACGAGTCCAGTATCTCAAGACCCACTAAGGTCCGTTTTGGTAGCCAAGTGGAAAGAGACGATTTCTTGAAAGGTTTTTACGGAAGCTGGGTCAACTACGCAGGTCGAAAAATGGGGCCCCGTCCTGTTAGAGCGCGGCGCGATATGACTAGGGAAGAACTCAATGTTCTATACGCCATTCGGAAGGAGGTCTACGATGCCAACACAAAGGCTGGTCAAATCAAGTTTGTCGTTCACGATTTAAAAATCGTGGAACTCAAAACCCCGCGCCCTCTTCCTCCAGCCAAGCCTTTGCCTCCGGCCTCTTCAACCGCTGCTCCTGCAGCTCCGGCTTCCCTTGCCTAGGAACGCGGCCGCCACTCATCACCATCTTCCTCTGAAACCCAATCACTTGAACCCTCATATCACTCTACCTCATCGCAATCTTCCAATCTCCCCGCTCCCTACTGTCAGGCGGCCCCTATCTCACATGTACTTTTCTCATCACCGCCTAATTCTCAGTCTCCCTGCCCGCTATCTGTCATTCATTCCTCATCGCATTCATCCTACCATCCTCCTCCCAAGGCCCATACCCCAACCTCTTCCAAATCATCCAGACTCTCTTGTGTTCTCTCAAACATCCGATCAATCGCCACCATTGAAAGAATAACATTCCTTCAAAACCTTCTGGAAAAAAAGGGTATTCACCTAGCTTTCCTTACGGAGACCTTCCTATCGTCCGCCGTCCCCGAATCCATTTGCAATTCTAGCAACTTCTCGTGTCTTCGGTCTGATCGCTCTTCTTCTCATCCAAAAATCAGAGGAGGCGGATGCGCACTGTTCTACCGTAAGTTCATAAACTTAGTTAAAATAGATCTTGACGATAACGTTTATTCCACCCATTTCTGCGACATTCTCGTTGTGGACCACACTGAATCCAACGTCCGTTACATTCTTATCTATCGCCCACCAGACACCTCAAGTTCTCAGACACTGAACCTATTCAACCAACTTGACACTCTAATGGTTTGTCCCCAAAAGTCGTATGTATTACTAGGAGACTTCAATCTCCCGGGAATCCAATGGGCGCACCATTCTCGTGTTGATAATACTGGTCTATCAGATTTGACTGAATCTCACAATATGATTCAGCTAGTGAAATCCGCAACTAGAATCTCCCAACATGGCGCAGAAAACATGCTAGATCTTATTTTCTCCAGCAATCCTAAAGCCTGCTTCGACGTTGAAGTAAGTGAGCCCTTGATGATGTCAGACCACAACTCCGTTCTCTTCTCAACCGACCTCGCAAAAGAAGCAAGTTCGCGTCACAAAGTCAAGAAACTGCTGAACTACCGTAAATGCGACTTTGATTCACTGAATTCATATTTAGCTGGTTTCAATTGGGCAAAACAGTTTTCTTTCTTTGCAACTCTCGATACAAAGCTTTCTCACTTCTTAAAAATCTTTAATGAAAGCATCGATATGTTTACCCCTCTAATGAAAATAAATTCTAGGTCCGCGGTAGTAAGTCGGAAGTATACCTATAAACTCCTGAAGCGTCGGAACAAATCCTTTGATCCTATCAAGCTCAAATCCAAAGTCAAATCTTGTCTGAAAAACATACGAAAAAGGATAAGGAAATCTGAAAACGAGATAATTGGAACGGCAAATTCTAGAAGGCTCTTTGGCTTCGTCAAAAGAAGGCTCACATCTTCTTCCTCCATAACAAAGCTCCTTATTAACGGTAGTCTGGTCACTGAACCTTCTGAAATTGCCGACCAATTTATCAAAACGTTTGCAGATAGTTTCACAATTCCGTCCCCACCGCATCCTGCCCTCCCTCATCCAAAACCCAAAAACATTTTCGTGGATCTTTCTCCCCTTAGTGTGTTCCTAGCCATTTCTAAGTTACAGCCCAAAATCGGATACTCAACAGATAGGATCAACTTTTATATTATCAAGAAATGTGCAAACTCTATCTCCGTCCCACTTTCGCTACTCTTTACAGAATCACTGTCTGCCAGGAAGTTTCCCGACTGCTGGAAAACTGCAACGGTTATTCCGTTGCACAAAAAAGGTAGTATACTGGATCCATCTAATTTTAGACCAATTTCCTTAACTCATCCACTAGCCAGACTGTTTGAGCGAGTTGTTCTGAAACCAATTAAATCAGAACTCGCTGCTCAGTTATCCAAGAAACAGTACGGATTCTTAAGCAACAGATCATGCCCACTAGCCCTCATCGATGCTGTTTCTCAATACCATCTGACCCTCTCGAAACCTAAAGCATGTATGGATGTCATTCTAATCGATTTCCGTAAGGCCTTTGATTCGGTTCCACATAATCTGCTGTTATTGAAACTGATGAACTTTGGACTCGACTCGGTTCTATGTGATTGGTTCAAATCTTTTCTGTCCAATCGCAAATCCAAAATCAAAATAGATGACTACATATCAGAAAACAGTTTTCATAACATTTCGGGTGTTCTCCAGGGTACAGTAACGGGTCCATTCCTGTTCTTGGTGTATATCAATGACTTGATTCAGTCCCTTCCAACAGATGTTTACTCTATTGCCTTTGCTGATGATCTCAAGATCTACAGCGAAAACCCCTCCAGTCTCCAGAAAACTCTTAACGTTATCTCTGATTGGTGCGAAAAGTGGAAACTACAACTAGCTGAAAATAAAACAGTAGTCCTGCATCTTGGTGCAAGCAACCCACAGATAGATTATTTTATAGGAAACGCTAAGCTAGCGTCTACCAATATTGCCAGAGATCTTGGTCTTCTTGTCGATTGTGATCTGAGATTTGAAACCCACATAGCAAAAATAGTCAACAACGCAAAATTCAATTGTAGAAGAATCTTGAATAGCTTCCGATCAAACAATCCAAAGTTCTACTTCAAGCTGTTCAATTCCTTCATTCGTCCAACACTCGAGTACGCTTGCGAATTGTTTCACCCTTCAACCTCTCACATTACAAATCAATTAGAATCTCCCCTTCGCTTCTTCTCTCGAAAAGTCTTCCATAGATGTAATTTATCCTTCCAACCAATTTCATCCAATGCTCACCTTTCCCCTTATGAGCGACGCTTAGCAATCTCCTCCCAAATGTCCATGTACTATAGACGCATCATTTTAATTCTTAAAACCTATTTTAAAATTGTAACCCACCAGTGTCATTTCCCCAATCTTGCCTTATATGTAAAACCCGCGCTATCCCCCCGGTTCCCATATAGAATAGTACTTTGCGGTAAGAAAAACGATTCATTCCTCCATAAACATTTTTCGACCTGGGATAAAATCGTACCCTTCTTCCCTAAAACCGTAACCGAACAAACTTTTGCGTCTCGACTCCGCCAACTGCCTTTACAGACCATTTTTCCTAAAATTTGAGCACTGGACTCTTTGCGGGTCCTATAGCTCATCTTACATATTTATTCACCCCTTCTTGTTGTATGTTCTTATAATTTTTGCCCGGTTCTTTCTTTTTCTCTCCCACAACAAAAAATATGAATAAATTATTATTATTATTATTATATGTTGTTCTGCTTCAGAACCTTATAATGAGTGTAGATAGTTGATTTTCACATTTCCCTATCATTGTTTGATGCTTTCATTTTCATAGAAGTAATTTTAAAATTTTGATAATTAATTTTTAACAATTGGACGGCCAGAACAACTTATATGTAAAACCATATTCAGTTTCATGAATGTTATGTAACAGAACAAAATGCAAATTTTTCTGTTTTGTGATTGTTTCTATAAAACTATTTGTTTTGAGTGTTTATGTTGAGAAAATCTCAACGCGCATTCAACTTCAACATCTTTAAGTTAGTGACAATACCAAGACTTCGACTTACTAGCGATAGCGTGTTACGATGCATTTTATTGAAAACTGTCATGTTTTGAATTTTGGAGATAAAATTCATTTTATGAGATTGAATTATTTGAATAGCGTTTTTCTCAATGCTTGCGGCAAATTGTATTTTTTGATGTTTCAACAACATCATATAGTTCTCGAACCAAATTCAATAATGTTGGACAAGTACTAAACTGAAAACAAAAAACTTGGAACCAGATTCCCAAAATAAAAATAAAAACACTTACGACTGTTTTGGTGAGAACGCAAAGTTTCAATCGTTTATATCCGTGACTTCAAGGATTCTCTCTAATCTTTTTGAACTTTGCAAATAATAGACGGAGACATCGCAGTGGCGGCAGTTTGAACTGTAAAAAAGGAATTAAGTCTTATTACAATAATAGTGAAAAACAAGGAAAAAAGGGAATTAATAGCAGAAAGTAAAATAAATAAACGTAATTGAATAAATTAGAATAATTTTTACAATCAATTAATGCATTTTAGTTTGGAGTGGGACAGAGGCCTGATCGGGGACCTGGCAACTGAAACTACCTGATAGTATTGGACAGTAGTTTTCAGAGTGTTAGAATCGTTGTCGATATTGTGTTGAGCGATTGTGTGCCCAAAAATAAGTTTCCTAGCGTTGTCGTTTTCAAATTACTGAAAACAGTTGTTGAAAACATTCAAGTTCCTGTTTCGAATCTGCCATAAATCGTGTGTTTGAAACATTGAAGACAAAATTTCTGAGTATACATTGTTAATAATTAAGGGCGGCTTTAGAACTCTCCAACGTGACATATTTTGGTTTATACCTACAATCGAAAACAACAAGCGGGTTGATATTTTAAAACCTAATGAAACAGAAATCTTTTGACGAATATTGCATAATTATGTTTTTCAAATTGTTTGTTCCAAACAGTTCTTTTGATTTCTAACAAACACATTCTCATCAAGTTTATCATGCGAATAGCTGTTTTAAATGAACCCTTTCTAAATTTTAACAAAAACTGTCACGTATACTTCCAGTGGTCCTACGTTCCGATATGTTGTTCTGCTTCAGAACCTTATACATAATGAGTGTAGATCGTTGATTTTCACATTCCCCTATCACTGTTTGATGCTTTCATTTCCATAAGAGTACTTTTACCAATTTGATAAATACTTTTAAACAATTTGAGCCAAATATCTATTCAACAACGAAACAATAAAAACATATTCAGTTTCATGAATGTTATGTAACAGAACGAAATGGAATGTTTTCAGTATTGGTTAATTATATGTATGACCAAAAAAATCTGGTTTGAGTGTTTCTGTTAAAAAACCTTGACGTGCATTCAATTTTAAAATTTGTATGTTGCTGATTGTGAGGATGCCAAGATTTTGTCTTACTATACAAAATCGTATTTTGTATAAATCTCACTATCCTGACAGCACTTGGAAACATTTCTGTGCTATTGAAAACACTCCTGTTTCAAATTTTCGAAATAAAGGTTATTTGATGACATTCAATTATGTGAAAAGTGTTTTCCCCCAATGTTTGCGGCAAACTTTTTTTAAAAGTTTCAACAACATCATATAGTTCTCGAACCAAATTCAATAATGTTGGACACGTTTTAGGTTGCAAGTTGTTGAAACCCGTGACGCTAAATTATAAAAACACGGCTCAAAAATGTTAGAACCATTAATAACCATAATTTGTCTATTTTATTTCTTTCGCATTCACCACCATTCATAAGTTATCAATTTCAACATGCTTTAGGTTTTGTGTTAACAACTTGGACTGGAAAATTCTGTTTTGTAAAATTCATTGTTAAACATACTAAACTGAAACCAAAAAAACTTGGAATCGGATTCCTAAAATGAAAAACTCATAATACTGTTTTGATGAGAACGTAAAGTATCAATCGTTTGCATCCGAGATTTTTTGGCGTATCTCTGATTTTTTAACAAAAGTGATCGTTTAATTCATATTCATCTCTGGAAATAATCATCCAAATTTTAAACGCATTATCTGTAACTGCGATTTATTTAAAAAGTTGAAAAGTATCATGGCGCTGTATTTGATTGCATAAGTCATTTACCAAAATCTCTGTTTCAACGACCTGATATAATTGGACAGTAGTTTGCAGAGTGTTATGCGCGGCAAATTGTGAAATTTTGTGTGAGAACAGACAGTTCATCATTACGGATATTGACTGAAATCTCTGTTTCCCACGTTTTCTAAATGATTATTTATCTGTAGTGGCTCTTCTGTTATGCAATTAGATGTAATTTTATGAAAACAAAAATAAGTTTCCTTGTCGTTTACAAATTACGAAAAACAATCGTAGAAAATATTCAAGATACTGTTTCGAATCTGCCATAATTCATGCGTTTAAAAATCTGCCATAATTCATGCATCATTTGGCTCCGCGACAATTCACAACTGCGACATTTCGCAACTCACGTAGGTTTCGCAACTGCGACACTTCGCAACTGCGACGTTTCGCAACTACACCGCATTTGCATATTTGGGTCAGTTGAAAATGTTGAGTGTACCGAAGAGTCTGGGAACATATTTGAAAACAATCAAATAGAAGAAAAAGTCATCTGACCCATTTTCTGGCAAAACAAGGTTAAACTATTGCTAGTTCTATGGTTGCGAAACGTCATAGTTGGGAAATGAACAGTTGCGAAGTGTCGCAGTTGCGAAACCTACGTGAGTTGCGAAATGTCGCAGTTGCGGAATGTCGCTGTTGTGAATTGTCGCGGAGCCCATCATTTTCTGTTATTGCTCTAGAGGTACATTATAGAACACACGTTTCCTTCCTGTCTTCATTTGTATATTGAAATTCTAGTTTACTTTGTGTGCTGGAAATCAAAAACGTATGTTACTGTTTCAAAAATAACAGAAAGCCTGAAACGTTGAAACATAGTGCTAGGAAGATTCACTCGGTTTTTAGGCTACTTTTACTTGTTTCCCTTTATTTGTGGAAGGTGTAACAATGAGTAAATCTCTGTAGATCCTTTAGAAAGTTTTGAATAAACATCTAGAAACAGAAAAAATAGTTCAATTTTTGATAGAGTTGCAAAATTTCAGATAACCGTGAGAATCTGATATTCTGATAAAACAAATTATGTTTTCTTGAATTTTAAGACAGTAGTTGAACTATCGGCGAAGTTATTAAATTCTTTCATGATTGTTGAAATCAAGTTTGTTTGAGAGCATAAAGCATAACCCAGCAGACATTTTGAACGACGGATAATCACTAATACATTTTTATAATTTCTCTAAGAAAAATAATATATTTTCGATTCATAATTATAAGTTCTAGACACCGACTTGTGAACTTGAAATATATCCAATAGTAATCGTATTTAAAAAAAATTGTGCTGTAGCACCAATACCATATAAGACAGGCTAAATTTCAAAATTTCAAAATTTGAAAAAAATTAACGCGTTCAATGGCGAAAACGTGGTTTTCTCACAGAAAACCTCAAATCACGTGTTTTCTAAATTATTATAAGATAATTCTCTTAATTTATGATTCGCTACTTCATTTATTGAAATAGTGAGAGAAATGGTTTTTTGTTCGATTAAATTAAATTTATTTCGTTTTAGTTTCGATTGAAATTATAATAACGTGACCTTCAACTTTTCATTTATTCAAAACACATCCACAGAATAGTCTCCAGAGGAGAAAATGTGAACAGAAATGAGAAAATAAACAAAATCACAGAAAAGACTCAAGAGTAAATTCTGTGGAAAATTACAAAAAAGTGAAGACAATTAAAAAAAAAAGTGAACCAGAAAGGAGTTTTCACAGATTTTCCTCACGAGGTAAATCTGTGAAATTACAAAATCTATTGAAAAGGAGAAATAGAACGTGAACTTCGATATCCGATATTGATAACATCCACGTAGAGCTCATCGGAATTTTCGTATCATCGGAGTTTTCTTCAAAAATAGATAGGTCGAAATCCTTGATTAATCTCAGACAACTGCATCCGAGTGGTCTAATCTGAAAATTGATAACTGAAATCTGTTGATTTCTTAAATGACTCACTTTTTGAAAATTGGGATTTTCAGCTTTCTCCCAAATAAAAATATAAAGAATCCACTGGTAAAAATAGTTCAAGTTAAAGTTACTTCTGAAATCATCTGAAATTTATACTCCTCACCTTCTTCTTATCATCTGTCACACAGAACGATTAAAAAAACACAAACAGACACCACCAGAAAAAGTTGGAATGAATTCTTAACAACGGACAAAAAGTCACGTAAATTCGAAAAAATGCCCCAAATAATATTTTTTCAATTCATTCCAACTTTTTCTGGTAGTGTGAGTTTGTGCTTTTAATGGTTCTGTCTGACAGATGATGAGAAGAAGGTGAGGAGCATCAATTTCAGATGATTTCAGAAGTCACTTTATCTTGAACTATATTTACGAGTGGATTCTTTATGTTTTTATTTGGGAGAAAGCTGAAAATTCCAAGTTTCGAGAGGTGAGTCATTTAAGAAATCGGCAGATTTCAATTATCAATTTCCAGATTATTCAACTCAAATGCAGTTGTCTGAGATTAATCAAGAATTTCTATCTATCTATTTTTTGACTCCGATACGAAAATTCCGATGAGCCCTACGTGGATGTTATCAATATCGGATATCGAAGTTCACGTTATATTTCTCCCTTTCAATGAATTTTTTGTTTTCACAGATTTACCTCATGAGGAAAATCTGTGAAAACTTCTTTCTGGTTCACGTTGTTTAAAACGTCTTCACTTTTTTGTTGTTTTCCACAGAATTGACCCTTGAGTCTTTTCTGTGATTTTCTGTTTTTTTCATTTGTCCTAATAAATAAGGTCACGTAAATATAACTTCAATTTAAAAACAAAACAAGACGAATTGGAATAAATAACAATAAAAATAACTTGGCTTTTTTCTGGGACTTCTCGGTTAATTTCACATTTAAAATTTCATGTTTTCTGACAGTAAAGAATCTGTGAAAGCTCATTTCTCATGCGAAAACCAACTTATCACGTTGAAAAAATAAAATTTTCAAATTTGGCCTGTCTTATATCGACATAATAAAACATGTAATTCAATTTCCAGAAGAAATCGAATCCAGATGACTACCTCCGTTGATTTGGGACTCCTCCAATGACTGTTCGAGTGATCTTTCCCATTCTGTAACTACAATTAAACTAGAGAAAAAAATAGTGTTATCCTTACATTTTTGGATTCCTACCGAGTTGTTATAAGCCTCTCCGTGATATTAAGGCTCTCAATAATGTTTCTGAGTGACTTTTTCTTTTGCAAATCTTGATGTATATACATTTTCTTAATCTCACACTGCTCAGCTGACAAGATCTGAATAGCCTCTATCAATTTTCCATTTGGCATTGATTTGCTATTGACTGTGGTTAAAGGACTCTTGAAGACTCGTAAGATATGCACCAGGAGTTCAGTCCATTTCTTATTCCAATAAATATGTAGCCATTCTCTAGCAGGCCATGCGTTATCAATAGTTATCATTACGGTCACTCGACTCGATACATTTTTGGGAAGTTGAATGTTATATTGTTTCTCGTTGATGGAAATAATAAGAAAATGTTCCAAGTCTACTTTGAATCGATGAGTGTCTGCTAGAGAAATCAAGTGACCCATCTTTTTAGACGCCAGGGATAAGTTTATTCTGAAAAAAGAACCAAAAACTTTAATTAGATGATGGTATAACTTACAAATCGATAGAATCCATGTTTTTCAAGACGTCTTTGATTACTAGCATTGGGAAACGGAGAATTTTCATTTTGGTTTATGGAAAATGAAGGTAAATAGTGAAGTCAGCAATTGATTCTTCCTCTGAATGTGTAAGCACGCTACGCGACCGCGCCGCGCTGGCTCCTGGGATAATAAGAGATAGTGTGTGCGCTTACGAGCAGAACGAAAGTTAAAATAATTATTGTCATTATTAGATGAGTAAATTACTACCGTTTCTTTAGAAAAGTTAGAAAACGAAAAACTATCCAACTGGATTAATGTTTGCGGCAACACTACATTATTGAGGAAAGTACTGCCGTAATATGTTTCTGAGTATCTAAGGGTCGTTTCCTAGAGATTTCGATACAAATCGAACAGTTGACATCGTTTTTGTACTGGGTTCCCCAAGAAAAGTGAAAACTGGCAATTTTTAGATAGATCCGATTAGTCATTTTACATTGAAAGGCTGTAACTCTGCAGATAGTAAAGTTCTTATAACGTACCAGTAAAATTCAGCTTCTTGAAAACTGATTTAAAGAATTTTCCGTTCGAATTTATCAAAAATGACAGTAATACTTGTTATCATTTGATGTGGTAAAAAGAAAAAACCATACTTGTCAAAAATCGGGCCGGGCCGAAATTTCTCTCGGCTCGGCCCGGCCCGGCCTGGATTCAAAAATGTGTACTTATTTTGTAACAAAATTTTCTGAAATTTTTTGAAAATTTAGAGTAAAAATGCTTAAATTACTATACATATTTACCTTTTTATTGAATTTTGAAGTTTTATTCGAAAACTTTTTTTTTCAAAAAATTTCCAAAAAAACATCAAATTTTAATACGAAAGCTAATAAATGAAAACATATGTAATTGGAACAAAATGCCTATAACTATCTTGGTCGAAACAAATCTATGTTACTGTATTATCGGAAATATCGAATGAACATTTTTATAATTATTACCTTCTGTTTCAGGAAATAAAGATAATGCATAGTGATCACCACAACCAGTTTTTCTGCATTTCTCTTTATCAGCTTTTGGCTACACCCACAATGAGTACATGGCTAGATGAAATTATTATAAAATCGATTAGCTGAAACTGAAATGTTTAGAAACAATCATAACAGCACCAGTTTTCTGGTTTAACAACTATGAAGTGTTCAAAACTTACTGACCTCTTTCAAAGTTGTATGTAGTGTTCTGGAAATTTGTCAGAAATACTTTCTGTTTCAATCCCTATATAATTTGAAGATGTATGTAAGCAAAGATCAGTGGTAAAGATCAAAACAACTTAAGGATAGACATGATATTCCACTAACAACAGACATAACATCAGAATCTAGATACAAACATCTGATTCATTTTTGCTTTTTTATTCTTTTTCTCTGAAACAGGAAAAGTTATGTGAAGCAAAACTAGAAACTTTGGGAAGGAATTCAAGTTTTCACGACCCAACACGTTTCTCAGCTTCCCATAGTTTTACTTTCAGCGTCTCACTGCATTAATTTCATTCGAAGTGCTTTTGTGACTTTTTTGAAAACGTAAAGGCAAGAAATCACTTTTCCAATGGGTTTTCTCAACACCCCCACTCCTATTTTCTATCATGTCCTCGGTATAGTGGTGAGTATCCGCGTCTGTCACATGCGAGACCCGGGTTCAATTCCCGGCCGGGAAGAATATGTTTTGTTCATATTGGTTAACAATATATTTTGGATACATCAGTTACAGTACTATGTATTATTTGAGAAAAGACACTTTTGATGAATTCGAGAGTGTTGTTAGATAAAGTGAAAGTGTATTTTTAATGTTAATAAAACAGTAAATTTCAAAAAGTAAAACATTTCAAAAATGAACTGAAAAAATTAATTCAGTTTCTAGCTTTTTATTTGTTTGTGTAACCTAATACTAAGCAGTTTTTTTTTAACTAAAATAGTTATAAAATATAAATTTTACTGTATCGCCAATGAAACTTCTTTGAACAATTGCTATTGTTGCAATTCTCTGAACGTCATTCCATCATTTTTTCTTTCCAAGTTATTTGGTTTACGTCATCACAAATAGTAATAAAAAAACAATTATCGGTCATCTTGATTTGATAAGCATCTTGATGACACCGAGTGATAAGATAGCTGTGTTGACCTGACCACTATTATCATTTGACCACATTCGTCGCATTTTCAAATTGATTTTTCTCACGTCGCAAAAACATTCCACTGTTTTACCTTTTCTTTATTAATTTTGAATTATCAATTGTATTCACTAAGATACAAACAAATTTTTCAGTTTGAAAATGTTCGAGCTCTGCCAAAAATTCGAGAGGGATGGTTTCGTGGTGATTGAGAATGTGTTCAACGATCAGGAAATTGAGGAAATGAAGGGTGCAATCGGCAAAATTGTGGATGATATGAATCTGGCGGAGCACCCAAAAAGTGTGTTTTCAACGTATGATGAGGATAAGGTGAGATTTTATTTCAGTTTTTCAACATTCTTTAAAAAAAATTCTCAATGTAACTGAAAAAGCTCCTATGCTGAAATGAATTTTTTGAAACATAGCATTTTTTCGAATTAAAATCTCAATTTTCTATGTTCCAGCACGCCGCCGACTCCTACTTCCTCAACAGTTCCGATAAAATCCGATTCTTTTTCGAGGAAGGTGCCGTTGACAAGAATGGAGAGCTTACGGTCCCAAAAGACAAGGCTCTTAACAAAATTGGACACGGTCTTCATTTCCTTGACACAACTTTCAAGAAAATGACATTCAACACCAAGATTCAAAAAATCTTCGAGGAAATCGGATACCAGGAGCCAGAAGTCGTTCAAAGTATGTATATTTTCAAGCAGCCGAAAATTGGAGGAGCAGTCACTGACCACGTGGATTCTACTTTTCTTCGAGTGGACCCAATTGATCATTTGACTGGAGTGTGGATAGCCATAGATGAGGGGAGTGTGGAAAATGGATGTCTTTCGTTCATTCCGGGAAGTCATAAAGGTAAGAAAATAAAGGTAAAAAAAAGATTTCTCCCCGGCCGGGAATTGAACCCGGGTCTCGCATGTGACAGACGCGGATACTCACCACTATACTACCGAGGACATGATAGAAACTAGGAGTAGTGGTGTTGAGAAAACGCATTGTGTAAATGATTTCTTGTTTTTACGCTTTCAAAAAAGTCACAAAAGTGCTTCGAATGAAATAAATTCATTGGATCCTCAAAATTATCATAAAATTCCAGACACCTCCACCTCCGACTACCGATTCGTCCGAACCCATGACACCACCGGGGGCCCACTCCTCAAATTCATTGGCACCCGTCCAACCTACGATCAATCCAAATTCCAACATATCCCGATTTCCAAGGGATCCTTGATTCTGATCCATGGATTGGTTGTTCATAAGAGTGAAGCCAACACTTCGGATAAGTCACGTCACGCCTATACGGTACATGTGATGGAGAGGAAGAACACAAAGTGGAGTGAGGATAATTGGCTGCAGGAGACGGAGAATTATAGGTTCCCTAATTTGTATAAAGATTGAATAAATGAAGTATGTGTAGGATGGTTTATGTTTCCAGAACTTTGGTCAATGTAGTCTCCTGCAAAGGTGATCCTTCTAACATTTAATAAATAATTAGACCAAATTATAAATCCGATATGCAACAGAAAATTCTGGAAACAATTACAGTTTTATTAGGGTGATTTAAGAAGAGGGGCCGATTAATTTTTCTGATAGTTAGTCATTTTAGTAAGATCTTTTGCCACAAAACTATTCATTTCTCTACACTTCCTCAGAAAAAATGTTTCAAAAAGAGTGAGAGAGTTAGCGATTTGCAATCTTGGGCTTCTAATTTCGTTCGAATTGCCCCAAAGGTGCCAAACTGTGAATGTCTCACACAATGTTTGGAGAAACACATCATGACATATATCGACGGAAAGCTGACGTTTCCCTGATTCCGAATCTATATTCAGTTTTTGCAGTGGCCTCCCAGTTATGAGAATTTCGGTTCCAAAGTTTGGGTAAATTTCAGTTCTCAAACTGAAGTAGACGATCCGCGTGTTGCCTCTACACGTATATTCATTGGGGGGATAGACAAACCGCCGGTTGAATGGTCTAGGGTGTTACAGGTGGATATAATGAAAAATGATAAACTATAAAACGCTGAAAATCTTTGACTTTGACTTTGACTTTGCAGAAAACCAGAAACGCATTTATGGTGTACTAAAGGTGGGAAAAAAGACAATGCTACCAGAAACCTACAACTGTGTTAAAATATAATTGAAACAGGAAACGGTTGAAATACATTGTGAACCTAGAGCTGTCTTTGATAAATGAACACAGTCGGTTGTAATGTTATTAACTGTGAATACTTTCAAATTGAGTTATCTTTGTAATGAAACACAAAAAAATGTTTCAGGTTTCTTTTTTTATTCGGTCGCAATATAATACATATAGTAGAACTTGCAAATTGAACAAGCTAGGAATCCAAACGAACCAATGCCCGCATATCACCACCGTAGAAGAAATTTCAGCTTGACGAGACAATGAATGGTCAGATTTCAAAAAATAAGTGTGAAGAAGCGTACAAGGAAAGGGAAAATAAGTGTTCTAGAAATCGTTAATCACAAAATGATAATTGAAATAGAGGATTTTCAACAAATAATCTAATACATTGAGAACAGCATCGTTAGCAAACAGTCGTCATGGGAAACTAATATCTGATGCAACTGATACAGTAGTTTTTTAAAAACATGCCTCATTGTTTTAGATAAATCCCAAGTTAAGAGCAACATCGATTCAATTTGATAGACCAGTAGAAAAACATTCTAGATTCATAGAGGAAAATATCAGTTATTATTATTGTAAATTTGTTGATTTCTTATTTCAGACACTTTTCAAATGGTACCTTCTTTTTTTAATACGATTGGGATTCAAAAAAACTTTTTTCATTAATCAAACTTTTAAAAATCTGGGATCATTGGATGTCTGTCGGGGAGTTATTATCTTATGAAGCTTGAAACTGTAATAAAAAAGATGTGTTTGATGTAGCGGATTAAGAAAATTAAAATTATTTTTTCGATGCCAGAATCTTGTTTATAGAGTGATGATCGGAATGTTCTATTTCTATTTATTTATATTGTGAGCAAACACTCGTCATGGGAAACTAACATCTGATGCTACTGGAACAGTAGTTCATATTTTTTTTAAGTGTCTCACTGTTTCAGATGGACTCAATGCAATGAACAACATCGATTTAATCCAAGATAGCATTCTAGATTCTCAGAAGGTGGCTGTAGTTTGTTTCCATGTTTCATGAATTTTTCAAAAAGGGAACTTCTTTTTTTGATAGATAAATTATTTATTATTATTTAAAATATTAATTGTGTCAGACCGTTAAACTTCTCGACTTCACTTTTTAAACATCATGCACCGAGAGAAACAACAGTTAGCCGTGCACGTATTCATAAAATAATCTTATAAAACAGAAAAATCAATTATAACACAAAAGTTATAGGTGTAACTGAAGTGATATTTTTATTTTTCTTGATAAATCCTAGCCGTTGAAGTATATATTTCCTGAGAGAATCTGAGAATACCCAAAGAAGATACGGGTTGATACTTGCGTAGAGGTCGCTGAAAACAGAAATAATGGATTGAGGAGCTGTAACTTTTTTCAAAGTCACGCTATGTCTTTGAAACTTGGGTTTTTATATAGATCAGGTTAAAATGAACAAAAATGCAATTCAAGCCATGTTTCTAAAGTTACATCTAGGCATAGAAAATTGAGGTTGAAAATTGCTACTTGGGAGGGCTCGGAAAGCGATTTCCAAAGTTTCAAAAACATGGGTTCGTTTTTAACCATTTTATGACTATCCAGGACGCGCGGGACGGGGGGGTGCGGGACGTCCCAACTCGTCCCATTTCAAGCGCTAAATTTCTGTTTGTCTGTATGCTTGTCGGTTGCGTTTTCTGTCTGTTTCTCCAGATGTATATATGTCCAGTTATCTTTTTTTCCAATGTTCTAGTGACTGTGTCTTTCTGTCTGTCCATATGTCTCCCCTCCCCCTTACTCACCAAAAATATCATTTTCTGCACGCTATTCCTCTTATGCTCAAACGACGAACAGTTCAGCATGAACTCCTTCGATTCATGATCGACGGCAACCGACGGGAACGTCGCATATCCGGCAATAATCCACTACAATCCAATAAATTTTCAGATAATCCTCATAAAATTCAAAAATATACTCACGCAAAGAAAGCCCAACCATTTCGAGTGTTGAGATTCGCTCCAGAACTTGAAGCTGTTCAGGAAGGTGTTGAGAAGAACGGCAATGTAGAAGAATTGGAAAACTTAATTAGATAATTAAGCTTGATTTTGAGAGATTACGATACTTACAGACAGAGGCGGCGGATTGGAAGATACGAAGGACTACACATCGGCTCACAGGGACGAGTAGAGCGCAATCGGAGTAGAATATTCGGGTGACTAGGTGGTAGCCCTAAAAATGGAAATGAAACATCTGTCTGTGTGTCTGTCACTCCAAATGTCTATTCTCTACCTGATTAAGACTAAACGGAATGGTATACACCAGGAGAGCTATATGATGGAAGCCCATCAGAATCCTCAAATTCTTCGGGAGTGGGCTTGACCGGAAGCGGGAAGTTGAGAGGTAGGTGAATGCGATGGAGAGAATGCTGAATAGGAGAGTTAGGAGTTGAAGGGCAATCTGAGAGGATTGCATGGATTTTTCAACGTCCGCTAGAGCGGTGGCGGTACAGTTGGGTGTGAGGTCAGGGTCCATGGTTACCTGGAATGATAGGTGGTTAAAAAATGCCAACGACGAAAATCAAAGAATTGTTTCATGAAAACGATTTAATAGGATTATGAAACTCAAAAAAATAGTTTTGAAAACTGAAAAAAGAAAAAAGATGGAAAGCAAAAGAGGTGGGATACATAAATATAGGGTTCAGTTTCACATGATGAATCTAAAAGGCGCTGAATTATAGGGCATGTCTACATAATTATAGACCTGATTTGAGATAATTGTTCTGGTTTGTAGTACAAGATGACATTAGGAGGCCTAGTTTGCAGAGATATCGTTGTTTTGCGAATTTGTCCCTACGGCAGGTTTCTTACAGCCGCGCTCAACTGAAACTCAGGGAAACAAGGTGGAGAATTAAGAGACGCGAAGAAAAAGAGTCACTTTTCAAAGCCATTTCGGTGGAGCGCAGTTGTAAGAACTGTGCCGAGCTAATGTGACAACACATTTCGAAAGAATAGTCAATAAAAATTATAAAACTGAAAAGACTTCTCTATATAACTGGAGGGTGAAACAGAACTATTAAAGTTTTGGAACCGGAATGGAGAAGTGAGAAGATGAAATTTTCGGAAACTGAAGTCATTATTTTAAAAGCTAGTAGAAGTGTGAAAAGTGGAACCGAAAATGCTAGTAATAATCACAAAAATCAAATAGTAATGTTACTTAAAGTTGATTATCTTTGTTACAAAACTCTTGAAACAGAAATTGGCATACTTGTCAACCGGGCCGAAACGGGCCGACACGGGCCGGCTCGTAACTCGCGTCAAAATGAATATTATGAGCTGAAAAATATACCAAAATGTAGATCTCGACGAGTTCTATGCCTATGACCTACTACGGGCCGGATGTCTATTCGTTAATCGTCCGCGGGCCGGGCTAGAATGTCTTTTTCGGCCATTTTCGCGTTTTTTGGCACTTTTTCCCCGCCCGCGGCACATTAACGGATAGCCATCCGGCCCGTAGTATGTCACGGGTATTGAATATCAAAGACAGAATTGTTCTGAAAATTAATTACTGAAACAGGTAGCTATGGTGAAAGAACTACTAGATGAAGAATCTACCTGTCCCAATTTATCCAAATTTAAAAAAATAATGATTTGTTTTATAGTCCCATTAAAACAGCTCGCTGAACTAGCTTTTCAAATTTTATTCATTCTTTGTACTCATGCGATGAAACACAAAAATCTATCACATTTTGTAATAAAGTCCACTGAAATTAATTGGGGAGAAACAACGGAACAATGAATACTTTAAGCACATTTCAAAACGCCTAGTCAACCTCAAACTGAACTTAGGTGTGAATAACAAAAAGAAACGTCCAATGAAATCAAACTCGAAACTTTAAAAGCAGAAGACAAACACTGCTATTAACAAGTCACAAAGGAAGTCAATGAAGTTCAATAAATCCGATTTCAATTCATTAGAAGCAGAAGAAAAACATTTCAGAATTATTGAGAAAGAGTGCAAAAATTATACTACTAACAAGTTTTTATCCTTCTCTTTTTGTGTTTTATATGAAACTGCGAGAAAAGTCAAAACTAAAATACTTTCGATGGAAATTTAAAAAAAACTGTTGACATTTTCTCATTCTATAATTTAACAGTTATGTTTCTGCTTCAGACATCAATTTCATTTTTTTTCCCAATTAAGAATGGAACGTGAACTTCATATTACAAAAGTGGAAACAAATCATCTGAAACAGCGAAAATTTCTGATTGTCCGGGTTATCGAAAGACGGTGTCCAATGTTGTAAGAAAATAGTTTCATTTTCACAATCATGCGAAAAATTGGGATAAGGTCATATAAACCAGTAAAGCTTCGGACACTCGACGCATCTTAAGAAAGGTTCAGTTGAACATACAGAAACCATTGAATAATTGCTTCAGAAAGCGTTATGATAGATTTGTGAAACTGAAATTTTGCGATTTCAACACCGAATTCTTCGTTAGGTAATATCGGAGAGTCTATCTAATTTTTACTTCAATGAAAAGACAATCAAGTTCTTCAAATTTAATGCATATATTCAACGGGTGAGGAAACACAAAAATAAGGAAAATGTTTTGTTTGGATAGTTATCAGCTCAGCACAGTTCTTACAACTGCGCTCCACCGTAACACCCTTGAAAAATGACTCATTTTTCTCTGAGTCTCTCAATTTCGCACACAGTTTTTTTTCGGTTTAGAGCGCGGTTGTGAAGAGCGTAATGTAACATGATCAAACTTTGTAATCAAGTTTATAAATTGACAACGAGAAACATAAATTTCTGTAGACACGTTGAAGGTGTGGATTCCTAGTTTGTGTTTCGTAATTTGTTTTCTGTAGACAGGTAAAAATCGACAAATTAACGCTGGCCCTGAAGGTGACATGATTTGTGCACATTTCGAAACAGATCTTGTTGCAATTTCTATGTTTCAAATTCCCTACTTATCGGACAAATTTAAGTATTTTTTGATTGTTACGGAGCTACTCTGACTGAAAAAGAGTGCAATAATTATACGGATAAGTCTCTCATGGTGAGTTTGAAAGGTGATTACTTGCAAATGAAAAAAGTGAACACATATAGAAACAATTTTGCAGAGAGAACAAGTTTTTTACAAGACCAATTCACTCTCATTGTCAAAAACAACGAAAAAATCTAATTAGAAACAGAAAGAATAGCGATAATTATAGAGCTCCGGAGCTCATGAAGATTTTTAAGAAAAGGGGCAATTGAGCAAGATTACACTTATGATGGATGCTGCAATAATTGCTTCAGTTTGTAATGCATTTAGACAGATTTGCGAAACTGAAACTGTTCAATTACAACAACCTGATACCGTCCTTCGATATCCCGGACAATCAGAAAGTTTCGCTGTTTCAAATTGTGTTTTTCTACTAGCGAATTTGAATGGGCTGATTAGAGTGATAATGTAATTTTACAGCAAAAAACGTAACAATTTACTTGTTTCCATTAAAAATATTTTTGTTTTAAATTTACCTACAGTTTCATATAAAACACAAAAAAAGAAGGAAAAAAAGCATACTTGTCAAGGGCCGGGCTTTTTTTTCAAAACGTCAGGCCCGTCCTTTTGGAGGGAATTTTTTTTCAAATTTTTTTCGATTTTTTTTTCAAATTTGATTAAAAGTGTACTAAAGTCAACTCTGATTTTTTTCATAGAATAATGTATGAGTGTTAATGAGTTGATTTTCATACTGTCGAAAAAATAAAGTTTCGACAAGGATTTTCAAAAAAAATTTCGCGCGCTGAAACGCGCAAGCGCATAAACTTGTGGGCGGAGCTTAAACTGCAAGCTTAAATAAACGGCGCGGTTCTAATTCCAGTTGTTTTTTACCAAATTAAAAACCGCGCCGCTTGCAGTTTAAGACGCACTCTCTGACTAGTTCGATCACCCGTAGGCACACGAAAAAAGTTGACCATCTCCGATTTGCCTATAATTTTTATCAAAGACAGTATCAAGTGGTCTCAGCAAACTGGGGTACTTTTTGGCCGGGTCCGTCACCTGGGTACCTAGGAAAATCAAAAAATCGATATTTTTCGAAAATTTTTCCTAAGGTAGTTAGGTATGAAATCTCAACGGGAAGTTATAGCAGACACTATTTTAAAACATTTTTTGTGTTCGAAAAAAAAATCCAGCTCAACACCTTCATTGTGAAATTTTTGAAAATGTGTGAAATTTTCGAGATTTTTTCATGAAATCGTTTTTATCTCGGCAATCACACGAGAAGACATTATTTTTTATTTTAAATTCAAAATCTACATAAAATTTGGTATCGGAAACATGCTGTCCCTACTCGTAACTCTAGATCCCAAGAACGGTTTTTTGGGGAAGAATGAGAAAAACTGCAATTTCAATTTTTAAGTCTTTCCAGTAAATTGTTTTGGATGTTTCAAAATAATGGTTTTTTGAAGTTTTTCATTCAATCATGCTAATTTTATTCAGTTCCGGTACAATTTTCGATCATGCCACAAAAAATTTTCGAAAAAATTGAATTTTTTGATTTCTGAAAATTTTCTCCCGAATTGAATCATTCCGACTGAAATGTTAAGGATAGCATTATAAAATCAGGAGAATATAACTGGAATATCCTTTAGGTTCATAAAAAACTTGATTCCCACTGTCGGGTCATCTGCTACTTACGTGTTCATGGTGAAATTCAGCGAAATTTTCAACTTGGGAAGTTGGTGCAACGGTACTTCATACTTGCAACGTTATTTGACAGGGAAATGCGATGAATATGACAGAAATAGTGAGAAAACTGCAAATCTTGATAGATTCAGCAAGATTTACGAAAAAAAACTTGAAAAGTTTTTTCCTGATATCCATAAAAAGGTCAGACCATTGAACATTTATGAGTCCTAATTTTTAAAAGTTTTTTTTCGTAAATCTTGCTGAATCTATCAATTTTTGCAGTTTTTTCACTATTCCTGTCATATTCATCGCAATTACCTGTCAAATAACGTTGCAAGTATGAAGTAGCGTTGCACCAACTTCCCAAGTTGACAATTTCGCTGAATTTCACCATGAACGCGTAGGTACCCGACAGTGGAATCAAGTTTTTTATTGTTGTGGCGTGAACTAGCATGGCCTAGCCTAGTGATCGTCTAACCCTGAGGTCATACGTGGCAAGAAGATCTGCCCATATAGGCCGAGAGAACTAATAGTTGTCGGTTATTCTTTATGTAAATAAATGGTTATTTATACTCCACTCTCCTGCCACCTAACGACATAACATTTATAAATCTTAGAAATATTCCAGTTATATTCTCCTGATTTTATAATGCTATCCTTAACATTTCAGTCGGAATGATTCAATTCGGAAGAAAATTATCAGAAATCAAAAAATTCAATTTTTTCTAAAAAAAATTTTGTGGTATGATCGAAAATTGTACCGGAACTGAATAAAATTAGCATGATTGAATGAAAAACTTCAAAAAACCATTATTTTGAAACATCCAAAACAATTTACTGGAAAGACTTGAAAATTGAAATTGCAGTTTTTCTCATTCTTCCCCAAAAAACCGTTCTTGGGATCTAGAGTTACGAGTAGGGACAGCATGTTTCCGATACCAAATTTTATGTAGATTTTGAATTTGAAATAAAAAAGCCCGTCTTCTCGTGTCCCTGCCGAGATAAAAACGATTTCATGAAAAAATCCCAAAAATTTCACACATTTTGAAAATTTTCACAATGAAGGTGTTGAGCTGGATTTTTCTTTTGAACACAAAAAATGCTTAAAATAGTGTCTGCAATAACTTCCCGTTGAGATTTCATTCCTAACTACTTCAGGAAAAATTTTCGAAAAATATCGATTTTTTGATTTTTCTAGGTACCCAGGTGACGGACCTGGCCAAAAAGTACCCCAATTTGCTAAGAACACTTGGTACTATCTTTGACCGAAAGGATTGGCAAATCGGAGATGGTTGACTTTTTTCGGGTGAACATGGGTGATCGAACGAGTCAGAGAGTGCGTCTTAAATTCTCTCACAAAATTTTTCAGTTACAGATGAGATATCACACATCATTTGTCTTGTTGGTAATTTTGCACATAGAAACGGTCCTCATATTTGGAAAATACGCTTTCTGTCATAAATGTATCCGTTTTGAATTCATTTTTTGTCAGTTTGGAAGAAACGAAGGCTAATGTATATGAAGAAGAAACTATACATCTGAAACAGACAAAAAAAACAAGAAGGATTTAGTTTTATGCTATTTTGATTACTGCTTCCAAACGGATACATGAAAGCTGATAGATGTTTACTATAGTTATTCTCCATACTGGAAACGAATCCCATATATGTTTATAAAAATTTCAGACAAGTGTTAATGGTTTCTCTTACATAAAAATAGTATTGCAGGCTGCGTGCTAACAAAATAAACTTGTATTTCTATAATTTTCAAGGAAAACTGTTTGAATGGATTATATAGCACAGGTGAGTGCTAAGAAAAAATCAAGGGTAATAGCAAAACGCGAAACTAATTTTGAAACATCAAAAGATGAAAGAAGGCACATAGATTAGACCAATTCAAATTGGAAACCAAAAACTAACTTTTCATCCAATTTCAGTCTCGGAGTACCGTGAAAGTTATACTGATCTTACAGACATTTAATGGGTGGGACGCGTTTTCCAAAGTTTCACAAAAATCGGGCTGCATTTCTAGCTGTTTTATGACTATGTTTTCGAAACGTCAGAACAAAAAAGCACCTTGCATGGATAAGATTTGAAACAACTAATTGTCCTCTTGAAGTTGTCCAATTTGAAACATTGCACCGGCTCGACATATTATATGTTGCTACAATTTTTTCTAATCTATGCGCCTATTGTAAGACGTTATATGTATGTATATTAAAACAACAACTTTTCGAACGTCTTTCTTTCAAAAAGTTTCTTTTATCAGAGAAGAAAAAATTGAATGAAAAAAGATTATCCATTTGCGTTCCACTTCACGACCGTCGCAATGGCTCCGTCGGTAATAATCACGGCCAGTTCTTGGGTCGGTGTACCTGCAAAATCACTTGTCATATATTTCGAAATAACCAAAAAATTAACCAATTGAACAGAAGTACCTGATGTGTTGTGTGCGTCTTTTTTCGTCCCACGCGAGTCCATCGTCGTGATCTTTGATATCGTGGAAAAAGTAGGCTTTCCACGACATGAGTTCATCAGATGACACCCAGTAATTGGCAAGAATCTTCAACTCATCACGGAAGATGCTCCTTTCTTGGCTGGCCTTGCCGACCTCCAAGAATCTGCAATTCATCAAACAAATGTGCTCCTATGTGATCCACGTGCAAACGTTTGGGAGGTAGACGCAGTAGAAATTTTGGAGCTGAAAATATAATATTTATAGAGCTTTTCTTGTTTTTCACATCTTTGTTCACTAAATAGCTATGTATATAACTTTTTAAATCGTAATGAAACTAACCAAGTCCACCGGTGGCATCGAAGGTCGAACAGCCTCAAGGAATAATTCCCTTGGATTTTTTTTCGATAGATCTGGGTTCGAAATAAACAGTTGTTGGCTGGAACAAGTCGCGCAGGTAGGCGAACAACTGGAGGGTTGCCTTCCAGACGTATGTCTCCCTGATGACTTGAACGATCCAGTGAGGTGATTGTTGGCTGAAAATTAATCAAGTGTATTTGGAGAATCGAAATAGGATTTTGTGAACGAAAAGTTTACAAGGGAAGTCCTTCTTATTCAAACGACTCAAGAATTTGAAACCAGATAATTTCGAGTTCGTAGATTCCAAATGTGAAATAAAATGCTGCTAAATCCTTTTGTGAGCCAAGTTATGAGCCGTCAAGCTTTCTCTATGTGTACTCAACTTAATCACAATTTCGATCAAGCTATTTTCAGAAAATAGCTAATTTTCGATTTAGCTATTTTTCAAACTTTTAAGTCATCAATTTTCAACCAAACTAACATTCTCTCTGACAAAATTACCCAAAAACCTCAAAATTTGCAGTACTTTGAACAAAAAAAAGGTTTCGATTTAGCTTTTTTTCACGAAATTTTTCACGAAAACAAAAATCGGGTGCCCAAAAAAAATCGGGTGCCGGTCAAAAAAATCGGGTGCCCAAAAAATCGGGTGCCCAAAAATCGGGTGCCCAAAAAATCGGGTGCCCAAAAATCGGGTGCCCAAAAATCGGGTGCCCTCAAAATCGGGTGCCCAGAAATCGGGTGCCCAAAAAATCGGGTGCCCGACTTTTTTTATCAAAGATTTTCTATTTTTTTGTTTTTTTTAGTATTTTTTTAGCGTTTTCATCGTCGTCTTATCACACAATACACATATACAGACACTTATTTCTCCCACTCCCGCGTCATTCATCAATGAACGGCGTCCGGGGAGCAAGACGAGGGGAGAAGGAGAAGCATGGGAAACAAAAGTAGCAGAACAAGCAGATCATAGCAATTGGTAAAAAATGAGATGTGTGGAAGAAGTTGGAAAAACAGAGATATAAAACGAATCCGTTAGCCTTACCGACTTTGACAAAAAGTTGAGTCCTTTTCGTCCGTTTTCTGCAGATTTTTCCGTCCATGAGCCTACATAATTCGCAAGGTTTCTAGAATTCAGTTCTTCCAGATCTATCAAATCTTCCGGCCGTCTAACTTTCCTCACAAGTTGCCGATCAGCAGCTCGTTTTGATCTTCAACAATTACTATTGTCACACAAAAATCCTGTTCTCTATACCTTGTTGGATTTTCACCTTGGGAAGCAGAAATAATAAGAAACAATACAAACACACGAATTGCAGACATTATTCTGAATAATTCTGTTTCCACTCAGACATATTTATACTAGCCGTGTTTTTATAAAAAACAATCTTATCATTCAGTTTCATTCTTAAACTTACAATCCTGTTGTTGTTATGCATTCAAATGTTCTGCTCTTCTTGTCTTATCAATCGGCTTCTGGCCGTAACATCTTATCAATCGGCTTCTGGCCATAAAAAGTAAAAGCAATAAAATGTCCGACTCTCCCTATTAGCCTGCAATTTTCTCCTTCTGTCTTTCAGCTTTAGTGATAAGACGACGATGAAGACACACTAAAATACTAAAAAAACAAAAAAATAGAAAATCTTTGATATAAGAAGTCGGGCACCCGATTTTTGGGCACCCCGATTTTTGGGCACCCCATTTTTTGGGCACCCGATTTTTTGGGCACCCGATTTTTTTGACCGGCACCCGATTTTTTTTGGGCACCCGATTTTTGATGGCCGGCACCCGATTCCAAAACAGAGCCAAATTTTTGATGATTTTGGTCCAAAAATCGATCATGTAACCCAAAAAACTAAGTTTTCAATACAATTCTACGCATGTCCTTCGATTTTTGTGTAATACTTACCTTATGAAAATAAAAATAAAATGTACCAACTAGAATTCAATAATAATCAAGAAGAAAGGGGGGACGCGTATATCCGGGAAAGCGTCATGAGGGGAGTTATGACTAGAATAAAAGCGGGAAATAGACATTCAGTTTTCATTTCTCTTATTCTTTTCCCTCTCCACTTTGCACGAGCTCTCTCGGTGGAGCAGACACACCGCCGCTATCCTTTTTAATGGTGAAGACACACCTGCCGCTCCGTTTGTTTTATATGAAATTGATAAAAATAAAGTTTTCAAGCGTTTGATTAAATTTCAGACAAAAATAAATGAAATATTCGGAATCAGCGCGTGGAGACGGTTCGAATGAGTATAGTCATGACTAGCTATGCGGCATTTTGAAATTTGACCTACCCTATGAGCCTTTAAAGTTGCAGAGCTACTTTTAGATAGTCAAAATTATCAGTTTTTCTATTTTTTCGAACTAGTTGGAATCATTCTACACAATTTCAGATAAAAATCACCCAAAAAAGTGGAAAATAAAGAAAGCTACAGATTTTCGAATCATTTCCAAACTCAAAAATTATTGAGACCTTTCAAAAAGGATGTTCTCAGATTTCACTTACCCGTGCGCCTTTAAATATACTAGGTTACTTTTCAGTTTTTGGCAATTATTTTTCTCAAAAAATTACTGTTTTCAGAATTTGTCAAATACATAACGTTTCTGTAGTTTTGTTTCGACCACTATTTGTCTTCCTGATAAATAGTAATAGATTTGAGTATTTTGGAGTTTTCAGATTATGGTCATGCCAAAGCATATTCATCTGTCTTTTGGTAGAATTACAACAAATACTTGGAATTAACAATTTATTTCCAACCACAAAGCAAAAAATTTTAGAGATACGTTTGATGAAAAAAAATGAAAAAAAATAGATCCTTCCAATAAAAGTTTTTGCAGCTAGTGACACGAGCAGATTCCAATTTTTCACGTTGCAAACAAGTTCTACAGTAATTATAGGTGAGGAGACATGAAACCTTGGAGTTTGTTTAATCTTAACCAAGTATTGAATCAGCTTCTCTGAAATCAGATTATTATTAATTGTGATAACTTTAATAAATCTACCTATCGAGTATGTGTCGTTGCAACCAACAATCACGAAATCGGGTTGGAACAGAATCCCAATGACCTCAGGGCTCTTTGATAACGTTTCTCATCGTCTGGATGGAAAGGGCGCCGAATTTTTGGTCCTTTGCAGGATCATCGCCGGTATTTGCAAAATAACGAGGTTGTTCGTCGTCAGCAAAGGCTATTCAGTAGATGAAGAGGAGAAGACCAAGAATACACAAAAATTTTCACATTGAACACTGAATGGAGTTCTGAATAGAAGACAATTGACTTTACTTTCATCTAGCACTGCTTGATAGTGCTCACCTTCTCAGAAAATCCTCAAAAATTAAAATCATTCCGAAAAAATCAAGAATAATCGTTGTTCGACATCCATTCCGGTAGGATATCTGAAAAATATGATCTAAAATATTTGAAACTGTTTGTATAATCATTTTAAAACAGTTTTTCCATCAAAAAAACGCATAAAGATTTCTAAAATTACAAAAAAGACTATTACCAAGGTTCTAATTTAAGAAACTGAATTTTTTTCGATTTAACACCAAGAAAATTGCAAAATTTAGTTTCAAAAGCCCAAAATTCATCAATTTTTTAATGATTCTGCTCCGAAAATCACTCAAAAGGCAAGTAGTACTTTTCAATTTTTGTACTTACCCATAACACATTTGAGGGGAGTTGTGATTAGAATTGGAGGGGGAATAAACATAAAGTACCTATCTCTCTTTCTTTTTACTCTCCACTTTGCATAGACTATCTCGGTGGGACATACATAGCACCGCTATCCTTTTTAATGGTGAAGACACACCTGCCGCTCCGTTTGGTTTATAAGAGATGTTGGAAAATAAAGTTTTTAAGCGGTTTATTAGATTTCAAACAACCAATGAATTATTCGGAAAATGCGCTTCGAGATGGTTCGAATGAGTATAATCATGACTAGGTATGCGGCATTCTGAAATTTCACCGATCCTATGCGTCTTTAAAGTTGCAGAGCTTCCTTTAAAAAGTCGAAATCACCAATGATTCCTTAAGTTCTAATTTAAGAAATCTTAATATTTTGATTCACCTGATTGAGTCCCTTGAGAATCAACATCTGAAAGCTCCTAATTCTGAATATCTGATTGATTTATTGAGTCAATATATGTTTCTTTCAGCACCTTGTTCTACAAACGGTTTTCAACAATTACACATTCCAAAAAATTACTGTTTTCGGAATTTGTCAATTTCATGCCGTTGCTGAAATTTTGTTTCGATCGTGTCTGTACAAAAATTATATTTAATCCAAATTTATTTGTCTTGCTTTAAAAATAGGAATCTCATAAAAAATTAAATAAAACCTGATATTTTGATCACTTATATCGTTTTTTCAATATTTAAAAAAATTGCAGATTCAAAACGTCTTAATTCACCCAATTCAGTCTATTCTTGCAATAACCTGAAAATTTTTTAGGCTTCTTATCAAAGCTCTCTTTCAGTCAAAATTCAAAAACAACACTTGCTGCTTCAAAACTTCCAAAAAGCTTGAAAACAAAAAAATTTATCATTGGGATTATGCTTATCCAATGTTTAATGGTATTCGATACAGTTAGTGTCACACAAGATTGAGATTACCTTGATGTTATACAGTTTTGTGAAAAATTCTACCGGTGTCAACTGCACTTTTCAGCAACACGAATTTTTAGATGAATATTCAGAGCCTCTGTAAGTAACTGATGACTTGTATCGACCTCTACAATATCAATCGGCTCTATTCCAGTTTAGATGTCCTTTAAAAACTAAAACGTCCCTTAAAACACTTAAACGTCCCTTAAAACACTTAGACGTCCCTTAAAACACTTAAACGTCCTTTCAAACTCTAATTTTTTTAAAACGTCCTTTCAAAAGTTTAGACGTCCCAAAAAACGTTTAAACGTCCCATAAAATGTATAGACGTCCCTTGAAATCCCAAAATATAGTTCTGAAGTTTTAAACGTCCCAAAAAACATTTAGACGTCTAACAAAACATTTAGACGTCCCAAAAAACATTTAAACGTCCCAAAAATTATTTAGACGTCCCTCGAACATTTTCAGTGGCTTTTAGTATTGAAGGGACGTCTAAACATTTTTTGGGACGTTTAAATGTTTATTGGGACGTCTAAATGTTTTTTGGGACGTCTAATTATTTAAAATCAAATTTCCGGATTTTAAGGGACGTCTCAATATTTTATGGGACGTCTAAACGTATTTTGGGACGTCTAAATGTTTTTTGGGACGTTTAAACATTTTTGAACATATTTGGGATCCGAAAGGACGTTTAAATGTTTCAAGGGACGTCTAAGTGTTTCAAGGGACGTCTGAGTGTTTTAAGGGACGTCTAAGTGTTTTTTGGGACGTTCAAGTTTTCAAAGGACATCTAAACTGGAATAGAGCCTATCAATCTATCTGTTTCAAAACTAACTGTTTTGAAGAATGCATAGAATGTTGTATTCGTAAGAGTTGTCAGTTCTATCTCTTTAAATCCAAATTTGACAATGAAAACTCTCATCCTGGATTGACTTGTAAAAGATTTTTTCTTATATTCCATGTTTCAGATTTTTGTTTTCAATGAACTTGAAAATATAAAAACGATAAATATACGATATGCATATAATGAACAATTTTGTGTTTTCACAGTCTGCACCAGAATACTGTAGACTATCCGACTTTGTCAATTTAGTACTGAAATTGACTATCTGAAAAAAGAAATGTTCTCAATAACTGAATGTTTTAATTAAACACAAAGATTTCTTAAGTAAAAACTTTGATTTTCGGAATCAGGTTTAATGGTGCAGGATCTGGGGCACGAGAAAAGAGCGTTGTATACTTATGCGCCACTCTGTAATTTGTAGAAATCGCGATTTAGCCTCCTTACTGTAATCCGTTATCAAACTTTCCTAACAAATGACAACAACTTGAAACAAGTTATTATTTGAAACTAAACTAAAATATTTTTCAATATTTTTCCCTGTTTCCGAATTAGGAAATGAATGCTTCCACTTTTCCAGGTACATTATCTGTTTTCTGACATTTCTCAAACAAAAACCTGTTCGATCTCCGTTCAGACTGTGCCGAGGTCCAACACGGAAATTAGGCCTCTAAAAAACTCTAGACAACCTGTGGACGTTTCAAAAATGAGAACAAAATAAACAGTGTGGTATTAAAAGAAAACTATATACGATTAATACTGTGCTGTTTCTGACAGGTATTTTAATTGTCATTATATTGTAATCAGGATTCCCACTTCGGTTACATACAGTAGCGAGCATAAGTGAGCACCCCTTCATACTTTCATGTGTAACTCTGCTGAATCGTGTCCGTTTCGCATAAACTTTTTTTTGAAAGAAAGCCAAACTATTCAGCAATAAGAAAATATGTTTTTTGAAAAATTTCAATCACTGATTTTTTCGATAATCGATTTTTCCTAATCTTGATTTGAAAATTCGAAAAAAAACTTTTTATTTTTCTCTTGGAGATATTGAGTTTTTGGTTTTAAAATATTGGAAAACACTGAAATAAACAAAAAATTGTGTTGAATTAGCTTCTCAACTTCTAAGTATCGTGCTAAAGCTCCAGAAGTCAAAAGTAGTGCCCTCGGCGAAACCATCATAACTCATCAAAAAATTCTCCAAATTTTTTGAAACATGTACCAAAATACGTGTCTTGAGTTTTTCTACAAACCAACATTAAAAAGTTACAATTTTAGAAAAAATTATTTTTCAAATTATTTTCACTCAAAAATTATTTTATTCTCATTTTTTCTCAGTTTCCGTAATTTTTTGGCTATAAAACGTACATACCTTTCCAAAACTGTATGCAAAGTGCGTTATCACAAATAACAAAACACATGTATGTATTCCTTGTTCGTGTTATAGCCAAAAAATTACGGAAATTGAGAAAAAATGAGAATAAAATAATTTTTGAGTGAAAATAATTTGAAAAATAATTTTTTCTAAAATTGTAACTTTTTAATGTTGGTTTGTAGAAAAACTCAAGACACGTATTTTGATACATGTTTCAAAAAATTTGGAGAATTTTTTGATGAGTTATGATGGTTTCCCCGAGGGCACTACTTTTGACTTCTGGAGCTTTAGCGCGATACTTAGGAGTTGAGAAGCTAATTCAACACAATTTTTTGTTTATTCAGACTGTTTTCAACATTTTGAAACAAAAAATTCAATATCTCCAAGAGAAAAAGAAAATGTTTTTTTTCGAATTTTCAAATCAAGATTAGGAAAAATCGATTATCGAAAAAATCAGTGATTGAAATTTTTCAAAAAACATATTTTCTTATTGCTGAATACTTTGGCTTTTTTTCAAAAAAAAGTTTATGCAAAACGGACACGATTCAGCAGAGTTACACATAAAAGTATGAAGGGGTGCTCACTTATGCTCGCTACTGTACGCAGGTACACCAAATGAATAAACACCGGTTAAAAAAAAAGGTTCAACTAATGGATCAAATATTACTGTTCTCTTAACACTTCAAATTCAAAAATTCATCGTATAATAGTTCAGTTCTTTTCTTTTCGCTGAGAATGATTACAGACTTTTTTTTATAATGGACACTTGAGAAAAATTTTGGGAAGTTTGTTGCTTCCGGTGAATTGGAACTTATTCCGACAACCAATCGTATTACAAAACTTCTAAGAGATAGAAAGTAAAAACAAGGGTTATTTCTACTCTTCTTCATACTTCGGAATCTTGCATCTCTCCCGTTTATAGTAGACAGACCCTAAAATGTTTGCCTGGAGTTTCAGAATATGTAATTTGGAAACGTATAATTCCAGTTTCATAAATATTTTATGTAAGGTTTTAACTAATCCCATGGCTTGAATATCAATGTTCCAAGGACTGCCCTCATCTAAAAATGTTTAGCTATTAATTTTCATATTTACTAGAATAAGTTCTGAAACTTGCATAGATATACAGGCATTTGAAATTCTAATTTCATGGAAAAATGTAGAATTTTTAATATAAAACTATTGTTCCTATTGTCAGTCACATCACAAGCAAACAAAGAAGATGTATCTGAAACTGTATATCATTTGTTGTACACTTCACTTTTTTTCAGATTTTCATTAAAATTGTTCTGTATCAAAATGTGATTTTCTGGAAGTGAGCAATATTATGTCAGTATTCCGCTAGTATTACGAAAAAATGAATATAAAATTGGGAAATAATTTGCTTAAATGAACGAAACTAGGTCACGTTCCTTTTAATAAACTAATTCTGATTTAATGGAATATTCAAGTGTTTTTTTTCAAACTATGATTCTCTTCAGCAGTTTGGGAAACAATTTTTTTAGTAATTTGTGTGTATTTACCTGAAAATCAGATAACATTTTCAAAATGTCCAGTTACAACATTCTCGATAAATTTAGATGTTTCTGCCTTGATTCAAGTTATTGCATCGAAAAGACAAACAAAGAATTAAAAAAGACTTGAAAAGGTAATTTCTAGAGTTATTATTTCTGATTGAATTTTTCTGTTCAAATGAATCATATTCACTGATGTCCAAATTACGAATAGTATCTGTTTCGTTTTATCGGTGTCTCATTTGCATTCTGTACCAAAATCGCCACAATTATTAGCAGAGCAATTTCGTTACAACTGCGCCCCACCGCAAGCGAGAGAGTATCGGAGAGAGACGCAGAGTATTTTCTGGCGCGAAGCAGATTTTCACCATTTTTGATCTATTTTCACAAGTTTTAATTCAAAATTTGCCAATTCCCGAAATAAAATTTTGCAAAAATAGATCAAAAATGGTGAAAATTTGTTTCGCGCCAGAAAATACTCTGCGTCTCTCGTCGATCGTTTGCAGTGGGGCGCAGTTGTAAGAACGCGTGGGCTGCTAATATTCTCCGTCGAATACTATCCATCTTTTCTAAAAAGATGAAGTCAGTTTTGAAGAACAGTACTTTTTTATAATGTTTCCGGTTTGATTTCAACACCTAAAGTTTAGTTTTCCGTCTTCAAATATCAAGATTCTTTAATAATTTTTTAAAGTTTGACCCTTGAGGATTGATCGATATTGATTTCATGTTCATCCATTTTCATTTCTATTTGGATTCATTGTTACTGAATTTACATGCATGGTCTGAACCCAAAAAAAAATCAAAATTTTCGGGAGTTGATGAAAAATAGATTTTTATATCAAAACAAATCGTTCTGAAAACGGTGTTTTGTTGATAATGGCACGGTGAAACATGGAAAAGAATAGAAAATTGGTTCAAATTGTTCTCCAAATCCAGTTCTCCAACTTTTTCTGTTTCTTGGAAGTTTATTTTCGAAGAACGTTTATCGTGGCCAATTTTGAAAGAATGGAGCTCAACTAATATTTAAAAAAAAACTATTTTCTGCTTTGTAACATTCAAAATTGTACTCATTTCCACTTTGTCAATTCAATTTTTGCAAATCACTGTCAATCCCAGATTCAACTTCATCAGAAATGGTTACCGGTGTAACTAGAAAATTTTCCAAACTGGCTTATACATACCTCAAATTGAGTTTCAAGAAAATGGTTTACTGATAACGAGCCGCCACTGAAACAGTACTTTGAATCCTCGAAGAAATACAAAAAAATTATAGAAAATACCGTCAAAATTAAAAAATCAACAGTTTTTTATTCGTTTGTTTTAAGGGCACATGCATTTTTTTTGGAAGTTAGGTACGTCTTGTGGATTTGAAACTACTCCCACTACCATTCGTGTTTCGAAAATTCAAAAAAGATTGAAAGTAACAAGTGTTATTATTGTGGTTTCTCTTTGTCTTATTTTCGCTTTGTACCCATCTCGGTTAAAACACTTCCTATTGTAAACTTCTGAAATATTATGAACGTTATCTCATAATGTTTCGTTACGGGTGTATCAAGAAACACATTTTACACAAATTGAGTTTCAAGAAAAATGGTTTTCTGATAACGAGCCACTGAAACAGTACTTTGAATTCACGAATTGAAAAAAGTTTCCATTTGTAATTTTTTCTGCTTCTAGGGTTTTCAGCTATAAGGACAGACCGGAGTTGTCATTGAAAATGTCTAAGTTTCCCAGGTAATTATTTTTGTTTTTGTGGGGAAGGACTGTTTCAGGAATGACGTAAGAAACAAAAAAAGTTAGATCGATATTGACAGTAAAATGATATTGACATCATTCTTATATATAAAACGCGTGTGGGCTCTGTTTGTGGATTTGTCTGTGTGTTTTTCAGGATGTTCGCAAGATTTTTGAGAAATAAAGGGGAGAGCGCGCCATGGCAGCCAAGCTGGTTGATTATAAATTCAAATTTCTTTGTTCAAGGAAAAATCGCCTCATTTTTTGCGGCGGCCACGCCCATTCCTTGCGGCAATGTTCGAAAATTGTAGAAGGCTGTCCTTTTTAAATAACCAATAAGGATGTCTGATCAGTCTCATACCACAGATAATCTGTGTGTCCGACAGATGCCATAATAACAAAATCACTGCCCGAAAGTTCCTGTTTCAATTGGTCTAGTTTCTCTCAATATCGAAAACATTATCGATTAGAAAATCAAAAGACATTAAACATGACTGATTTCCTTTTGAAAAGTCATGTTTCAAGAGCATTTCAATTATGATGGGTTTCTTGTTTGGCAGTCGATCTGAGTTTGGTATTCAATTATTAACAATTGTTTCCATTATATGAATGATTTGTTGTTGTTTCTAATAGTAAGCTAACCAAAAGTTCAGAGTCTCCTAGGATCATCATCCAAATAAGAAAAATGCATTAAACACAGGCTGTAGAAACAGGAAGTCATTGACAAACCGTGACAAAATTTCAACGCTACGGTTTATTTTTAAATTGTTCACCTATCCTGGTCGGTCTTTGAGAAAAAGTGAAATTGAAAGCTTCTGGAATTGAATCAGAAGACTCGCTGAAAAACAGAATGTTGGGGAGACATAGACAGAATTCAACTTCATTAGATTTATATTATAAATTAAACTTCTATCAATTTCAAATTGAGGTCATACAACACATCAAGGTTTAGAAACAGTCATTTTTATCAGAAAAATTGAAAATGTTGCCTACTGAAAAATCTTGAAAGTTAGATTTTTCTTCTGTTACAAAATATTAATCTATAAAACGCGTTCTTAAATGGGCGATGTTTATCGGTTTTACAAAAAACATAAATGCTCTTAATTTTTTCAAAGTTGTTGCTTTTTTGATGCTATATCGAAATAGGTCATTTTACTGATGAGCGTTTGAAATGACCTTTTCCACGTTGAGGCCCAGGCTCCCTATGCAAACACGCTCTAACGAGAAACTACGTGGAAATGAAAATATTTTCACGTATCCTACAATTTTCTGTAGGAAAATAGATTCTAATGTTCACCGTCACGTATTGCGGACCATGTCTTTTTCAGAGCGCGTTTGCATAGGTAGCATGGGCCTCAACGTGTTTTTCTAGTTTCAGGATAATCACTTTTTAGTGCTTTTAGTTTTTTTCCGTTTATTGGTTCAGTGTTCCTATTTCAGTGCATGAAAGCCAGTTTCAAAAATGTCTTAATTCCTTGGAGGTATTATTTAGTTTCGATATCCAAGCTACCAATTGTCTCAATTATCATTCTCTGAAATCAATTCTAACATGTTATTTGCTTGTTTACTGTTTTATAAAGGTTTCAAGACAGTGTTCACCACAGCAATATTCATTATCTCGATTATCTTAGTTGTCTTGTTAACTTTTCACTTACAATTAATAAATCGCAATTTGCTTCGAATACCCAAAACATATTATTGGGTGTTTTCACTGTTTCATAAAGTCCTAATTTCATTCTCACTTTTATGTGATTTTTGGTTACAAAGGGATTACCGTGGTTTTGAAATCAGTATTCCAAAAATTGCCGTTTGTCAGTTGTAATTATTAATTAAAGCTGATACAAATCAGACTTTGATAAGTAAACCTCACTAAACAAAAAAATAACAACACGTTTCTTACAGTGACTCAAAATTTACAAAAATTCTCAGTTTCAGAAGGTTAATTATTTCATTTATTTAATTATCAACGCAGTTCATCGCATGACATCATTATTATCACCATTCTGTCATAACATAATATTTATATCGGTTTCTGCACCATTTTTATTTTTCAGAACGCTCAAATTATTACTTCGGTATTTATTTACGGTTTCGAAATAGTTTATTGAAATGTGTTTAGTTGTCATCAGATAGTAATAAAATAAAAGTAATAAAAACGAAATAACTTTTCTTTCAAAAAAAACTACATTTTCAGTATAAATTGAAGTGCTGAAGTTCCAATGTTCCAAACAGTAGGTAGGGTACAGAATAAGACAATTCGAAACATTTCTGTCAATTGGTTGAGGATATTTAGACCAAATGACTTTATATGCATTTTGTTCTTTCAAATACAATTAGAACTGTGGATATTTTAGGTCTGATGAAGTTCTACCTCTCACTTTGAATGTAAATAAGTATTTCTAGGAAAGAGGAATAAGAAATGATAATTTTCAAAAAATGATCAGAATTGTTAACATTACAATAACCACTCAGAAATTTAAAGAAATACTGTTTTCCAATGGTTCCAATAACCAATACATTTTCGTTAAAATGATTTTTAATTTTTGCTTTTTCCACAGAAATTGTTTAATTGCATCATTCTCAACTTCTTTCACTTCTATTATTTTTCGGATTTGTTAAGCGATTCCTGTTTCAAATGGGATCTTTTTCTCTCAAACAGACTACTATCATTGTTATTAGATTCTGACATCTGAAATTGAAAAGGTTTTTTTCATCGATATTTTTTATAGCGTTTCAAAAAATGTTTAACTATGGTGTAATCCCATAAAAATTGTACTGTTTCGAAAAGTGCAAAATACAATTGACAAAAGTCTAGCAATCATTGACTTTCTTATTGTCACCACTTTTTTAGAAAACATTTTGTAATATTGCGTCAATGTTCTGAACGTTTTTGCATCAAAATAATGTTGAATTATTTTTTCGATAAAAATTGTGTTCCATGGGGGGGACCCTTATGTGATTTTCGAAATAAATGGAAAAATCTCAAAATGGTCCAATGGTTTTTCATTTGTCTTATTTTGATTATATGTTGAATTTAGCGAGCAATAAGTACATTACTTGAAATTTGTGTACTTCAGTACAAAATATTGATGAAAACGTCAAAAAATGGGAAAAAATTTCGATGAAGAAAAAAACGAAATCGGTTCAAACATATTTCTGAGGTGTATAATCTCGGAATTGGTTTATTCTTTCTCTTTTATCAATATTCTAATTATTTTCAGAACAAATTTTTTCTTGGAATTTTTCGTGAAATTTTTTTTTTCATAAGGGGGGACCCTTATGGGATTTTTGAAAAAATCGAAATATCTCAAAATGGTGCAATGGTTTTTGGATGATTTTAATTGGACCTAATAGAACTTTTTGCGGAGAATACGAATACGATTTGAAATTTGAGTACTTCTAGAGGGATTTTTCGAGAAAAGTTGGAAAAACATGAAAGAGAAATTCACTTGAACGGTTTCTGGGGTTTCTGAGCAGCTAAAAATTTGTGTAGGGGTAGTCAAAAACACTCCTAACATGTTGCGAAAGTTTCCTAATGTTATCTGAAAGATTGAAATTTTTATGAATTTTTGGGAGAAAATTCAATTATTGGTCATATTTTCCTATGATGACGTCATAGGGGACTGATGACATATTTTTTGTAAACCACTACCATAGGGGTACATATGCTGTAAAAAGAGTTCGGATTGAAACAACTTTTTGCAACTGTGCCAAGAGGAATCCTCATCTTACAGACAACGCCTCTTAAAACATTTTTATCACGTTATGCGCACAGTAGACTTCTGACGCTTTTCTCGTTGCGCTGGCACATTTTTCGTTCAAAGTATGTAGTCGCGAAAATAATATGCAATTCCAGCTTTCCATCAAGTGACGCCCGATAAACACATTGAAACACTGTTATAGCTTCCATTCAATTATATATCAGTTTCTCTTCATTACTTGGTTACCAGATATTTCTTGTTAGTTTTCCCAAGTTCAATGTCGAAAATTTTAATGGAGCAAAAGATAATATTAAAAGCAATGTTTCTCTGCGTCTCTCACTTTCACGTCAACTTTTTTGTGTGAGATTCAAGACTGTTAAAAATGTTTTTGTGTATTTCCTTACCACGTGGCTGCTTGACAAACTTTTTCGATTATTCTGTTTCAAAATAATCATTTTCAGATTTTCAGATTTTAATCGCTACTGGGTTTGGCGTTGCTGCTCTTTTTTGCGAAATTCCTTCTTTTTTTTTAATTTTCATTCTAAAAATTCTGATTCCAAAATGATCATTTAGTTACGAAACGTTCGTGAAATTTAACTATTTCAATCCGGATAGACCAAAAAAACAATTGAATAATTTTGAACATTTTCCATTATAACCACACTCCGCAACACAGAAAAATTTAACATGTGGAGAACGGTGAAAAATGAAAGGTGTTTTGTTAAAATAAATTGCTGCTTATCAGACAAACTACCGTTAAATTTAGATTAGTGTTTTTCCTTATGAATAAATGTTCATTAACTCACGCATATTCTGTACTAACTCCGAAGCTGCTAGCATGTTGTAGTCAATTAATCGAAAAAAAAATTTTGTTGAATTGTTAACACCAAAGGGTTGACATGTCAGAAAGGTAAGAGCAAAGCGAATAATTACCTCTGAATCACAGAAATCTGAGAAAAGACAAATGTGAAATAGAGTATGTCTGACTAGAGGTTCCAAATATAAAGCCGGTAATCACAGGTTCCAGTTATCTGGACTACAGAGATAATTAGTATTCAACCAACAAGTTTTTAAAAATGATTTTTCTAAAAGAGAAATAAATATGGTTTTTCCAAAGAGTGACAAAACTTGATAAGGTGGTTGAAACTAATCAATTTTAGTCCATGAAGAAAAATGTTTGTATTCTGTTACTTAGTGAAAATAGATTTTTTGAAACATTAAAAGAAAGACAGCTTATTTTCACCGTATTGAATAATACCGCAAAGTAAAGAGAAACTTAATACTAGTGCAATTAAATTACTTTTTCAAGCTTTTGTGTAGCAATGATTATCTGTTTCAATGACATGTTTAAAGTTAGTGTCAATAAATAGTCAACGTTTCGGTCACGAGCCAATTATCAGAGCTGAGTCAATTACCTCCAACCAAGGCTAAATATAGTGTATGAAGCAACATACTCACCGATAATGAAAAAAAAATCTAGATTCGTTTTTCTAATCCTCTGGGGGTTTTTGTTGATTTTTAGTGAAAATGAAGAAAATGCTGAAGTAAGAGTTTCTGATTCATTATTGTTTTTTTTCGAATCTATAATCTTACTAGCTATAAAAGGTATAAAGAAATGAAGGAGCACTGGCAAAGTGGGCGATTGAAAGTGTCGAAAAACACTTCCTGATCCACAGTATTTTTATTTCTCAGCACAAGAGAGCAATTTGCTTCCGGTATTTTATTATTTTCCATCATACTTTTTATCACAAAAACTAAGACTAACTACGAATCATATTCCATTATTTTGCCTGTACAAACTTATTTTGTCATTCTGTTCCACTAGTTTCCCTAATCATTACTGTTTCAGAGAACTGTTAAGTCCACATTTTTTATTTTTTAATCAGTGCTTCCTGAGGTTTAAACAAGACACACACTCTTTGTCTATTTCCAGACCTTAATACTGTTTTCTTCATTATTTTTCTAATAGGAAGATTTCTTTTTCAAAACGTTGAAAAAGTTCAGTGAACAATTTTCAGTGATTTCAAGATTCAATGACATAAAACTCAAAACCGTGGTTTCTGTTTGCACCCTAGCAGTACAGATATAATCATTTTTAGAAATTGAAAACAAGTTAATTATATATCCAAATTGAAAGAAATGAATACTGAAAATAATATCTTGAAACTTGAAATCCACCTGTTCAGATACACTATATTCACAACGTCCCGCTTGAGAAACATTTCAGGTCATAATTAAAATAATATGTTTTTAATATCCAATATTGATTATGGTCTCGAAGTCGCTGATACTGAAAATGTTTCAAAAATGTATATCTGTTTCTTATTGTTTACTTATTTCACAAAATGTCACCAATTTATTCTGGAATAATGGGACGTGACATATATCATTGGAAAGCTGGGAAAACGCTGATTCCAAATATATATTCAGTTTTTGCCCTCGAGGCCTGGTATTCGAGAAAAACAAGGTCAAAGTTAGAAAAAAGACAAATTATTGCTTTTTTAACACGGGAAAAATGTTTTGAAATTTTTTTGCGATTTTCGCGTGTTAAAAGGCAATAATTTGTCATTTTTCCGAACTTTGACCTTGTGTTTCTTGAACACCAGGGATCGAGGGCAAAAACTGAATATATATTTGGAATCAGCGTTTTCGCAGCTTTCCAATGATATAGATCCAGTACTATAACTCCAGACCGAGTCGAGGACCTTCCCTAGTTAGTCTGTCGGTCACAGCAGCGCGAGGATCGCGGAAAAGCTCTCTAACGCGCAACGGTTGTCACGGTGCCAAAATAGAATTTGCCGTATCTTTTAATAAAAACCGCGACGCACACGCTACGCAATTCGGAAAAAGTTCAAATATTTTCGTTGCAGGAACTTACGCCTCGCACTACTGTGCGTTTTCAATTTTTTGTTTCGAAGCTTCCACAAAGAATTTCACTCCGTCTTAAGCAAATCATTGAAACTTCATTTTTGCGGTTTTAATAGAACAATTTTCAAACTAACACTATTTCTTGATTGTATTCTGTTTCATCAGTGTATCGAGTGTGCGAAAGACTTATTTTACAACAGTTTACAGTTAATGGTGAGACCCTTCTCGCAATAGACTATTTAGCAAATGTATGCAAGCACTGTTTCACAAAACTATGTATGTATTATCCCAATCTGAGAGGCTGACAGTCCTGGCCTAGGATACGACAACTCCGCGACCCCGATATTTCGCCACGAAAATGGACACAGCCGAAACGAGTGCGACAGTAGTTTTGTGCGGGAAAATTTAAATCAAATATTTTTTCTCCTATTTTCAAGCAATATTATCATCAATTTTATCGATTTTCAACGATTTTTCGGGTTTTTTTTGCGAAAAAATAAAAAATAATTGTGCTTTGCTTCGATATTCTTACGTTTTATTCTCGCTTCTTTGAAAATATTCGATTCGCTGTCATATTTTATTATTTTTACACCTATTTCATCGATTTTTTTGCTTTCAGGTACACCGAAGACATCAACGCTTCAACACATCGTCATTTTCCCCGTTTCAACCGATTTCGATTCTTTTTTTGCGGTTAGTTTAATTTCAGAGCAGATATTTTCTTCTCCGCCAGAGGTTTTCGTTTCAGATTAGACCATGGAATCAATCGATTGCGCAATTCGACGACCAAATAAAAGCAACACTATGGAACGACATATTTAAAAAATTATGAGCGGTTAGTCGCACAATGTTCAGCAAATTCTTCTCCGCCTTCTATTGTTTCAGATCACTTCGATGACTGCAAATTCGTTAAGAATGGGAAACGTCAACAACAATTTATGAAAAATACGAAGAAAAATCACATATCCGATTCGTCGTCGTCCCACTCCCAGCTTTCGTCATCTTCATCCATGACAAGTTTGATTCCCTCTTCAATGTCAAGTACATGCTCATACGTCCACGCCATTTGCGCTTCATTCGTATTTCGTAGCCATGTCTTAGCCCGTTCCGCAACGACTTCCAGCTTATCACTTGTCTTCCCAGCAGTTCGAAGATGACTTTTCAGTTGGTTCCAAACCAGTTCGATTGGAGAAAACTGACAGTGATAAGGTGGAAGTCGTACAATCAGGACACCAAGAGTCGCCGCATATTCATCTGTCAGATAGCGTTTGAGAGCATCTCTTCCACCTCTAGCCTCCATAACAATTTGAACTTCTTCCCACAATTCCTTATTTGTGGCACCCGCAGCAGTGTCAACTTGATACTTTTCTAGAAATGCGAGAAGTTCAGATTTGTTGGAGCTTTTGGTGGGAAGCTGTAAACCATAATGTTTCAATTGTTTCAGGTTATCAAAGTACCGTCTCGACTAATGTGTTGTGAATCGACGCATTATCGATTACGAGAACTGCTTGACGGCCGGCTGGAGTTGCTTTGACGATCAACGGAAGAACTTTTTCCATGTACTGCGTGTACAAGTCGGATGACATGTACTGGTGGTAATCGACTAACACCTCGGCCTTCGGACGGTTTGGAATCACGACGTCGATGGATCCTGGAAGGATTTCGGATTCCGTAGTGACTGCAAGAACGATTGCCCGTTGTCCCTTGTCACTGGAGGCAGTGAATCCTGGTCGAGGTTTACTCAAATCCCCCAAATTTGCAATGAGATATGGTGATGTATCTGTTCGATTCCATCCCCGAGTTTTAGTCATCCCATGGTATAGCCAGGTTTCATCGTAATAACAGATGTATGCTCCCTGTGCTCTGAGTTCCTCCATTGTTTGCAAATATCGAGCTCGCCATTCAACGATCTCTTCTCGAACAGTACTGAAAGGATTATAAGTCTTAATTTTGTAGCTAAATCTCATAGCTTTCAGCTGTCGATAGAGCGTTGATGGAGAGTACGGATAGTCGTACAAATTTTGGAGATCTGAGTGAAGAGAGTGCACCGAGAAGTTGGAATCCTCGATGTAGCACTTTTCGATGTGCTCGGAAATGAGCCTCTTTTCATCATCACTCAAAAGTTCCAAAGCCTTTGCATTTCGCATTTTTCTTGTTTCAACTCGCTTTTCTTTGACATCGGCGACAGTCTTCTTATTGTATCGAATCACAGTGGACTCGGCGACACCCAACAACGCAGCCACAAGTTTGTTCACATTGCGAAACACAGTGAGGCGAGCAAATGCTCCTAACTGTGACTTGAAGTTGTTCACTTGGATGAGGATGTTTTTGATCATCTGGATGAGGCGAGCCTGGCTGTTTCCCGATGGATTTTTGACGTCAACAGTTTTCATTTGTGTCATGATTTCATAGAATGATTTGAATGGATCAGTCTGATTAAAAAAATTCTAGCTAATTACGAAAAATGTGATGTGTACCTCTGTTTGAGTAGATGTGTTAATACTACAGAAATCTGTCTGGGTGGAAATATCTGTTCCATTATCAATCATCAAGAATGCCGATGGCGAGGTCTCAACCAATCGAATCTGCTCCATGGAAAGTCTTTCTTTTGGCCACAGTTTCGAGCAACTAAGTGGACCGAGATTCGAGAATTTAATTTTTATGAACGGAGGCAACATTTTTCCCTGAAACATCACGTTCGTATTTTCAGAGTTGCTTAATTCAGATGCATTGAAAGACCACTTCATGAATATTCAGAACACTCAATGTCACACATAAATTTTATTTTTATTATAAGAAAACAAAGAAATTTAATACATTTAAAATGAAAGGAGTCTTCATGAGATATGCGTGCATTCCAATGGCTTCTTTTGGACGTGGAAACCGAGTGAAGAGCTCTTCTTTTGAACGTTGACACTTCTCGGCGTTGACTCAGCGACGAAATCTGAAACGAGAACTTTTGGCGGAGAAGAATTTACCCGTTCTGCAATAAAACTAACCGCAAACATTGTTGGCATCATTCAGATCTTTGGAACCATTGTCAAGATTAACATCGTTTGAAACATTGACGTCGTGGAAACAACGAGTTGGATTTGTCTTGAAGTCCATCTCTTTTTTTTTGAATTTTGAGAACACGAATTACTTCGCGACGTTGATTGACGTTGTTGGCTCAGCGATGAAACCTGTAACGAGGAGGTTCGGCGGAGAAGAATACACCTGCTCTTTACTAAAACTAACCGCAAAAAAAAAACAAATTTGTGATCGATGAAGATGACAACAGTGGCAGTGGAATGAGGATGCTTCGAATCTCTTTCAAATTTTCTCATTTCTGTTGCTGGCTTTTCAGACCTTCACGATTCCTTTGTGGATGATTCCTTTAAAAGCAGCTTGTTCCCTTCTAGACAGCCACATCCATTGAATTTATCCGTCTTCGTGACGTTGACTGACAAAATCTGAAACGAAAACCTCTGGCGGAGAAGAAAATATCTGCTCTGAAATTAAACTAACCGCAAAAAAAGAATCGAAATCGGTTGAAACGGGGAAAATGACGATGTGTTGAAGCGTTGATGTCTTCGGTGTACCTGAAAGCAAAAAAATCGATGAAATAGGTGTAAAAATAATAAAATATGACAGCGAATCGAATATTTTCAAAGAAGCGAGAATAAAACGTAAGAATATCGAAGCAAAGCACAATTATTATTTATTTTTTCGCAAAAAAACCCGAAAAATCGTTGAAAATCGATAAAATTGATGATAATATTGCTTGAAAATAGGAGAAAAAATATTTGATTTAAATTTTCCCGCACAAAACTACTGTCGCACTCGTTTCGGCTGTGTCCATTTTCGTGGCGAAATATCGGGGTCGCGGAGTTGTCGTATCCTAGGCCAGGACTGTCAGCCTCTCAGATTGGGATAATATGTGCCAATGAAGTCCAAATTATTGCTTCTACCTCTACGCGTCTTCTCAAATATCAATGTTATTTTTGTCATTTCAAAGGAAAACTAATTCTGAACAAAATTGTAATTTTACCCACAAAGTTTTTAAAAATCGGCTTTATTTGTGCCGCTGAAAAATATTTTTTCTATGTAAAATGGGAATTTAGGGGACTTCAATTATTGATTTGTACGTGTAAATTTTGTTTTAATATGCACAATTATTAGCAGAACAATTTCGTTACAACTGCGCTCCACCGCAAACGAGAGAGTATCGGCGAGAGACGCAGAGTTTTTTTTCTGGCGCGAAACAGATTTTCACCATTTTTGATCTATTTTCACATGTTTTAGTTAAAAATTTGCCAATTTCCGAGAGAAAGTTATGCAAAAATAGGTCAAAAATGGTGAAAACCTGTTTCGCGCCAGAAAAAACTCTGCGTCTCTCACCCATACTCTCTCGTTTGCGGTGGGTCGCAGTTGTAAGAAGGCGTGGGCCGCTAATAGAAACAGTGGAAACTACCTATGAATCTAGCAGACCGTCGATGTGTCTTAAGTTTTATTCTACCGAAGTGAAACAAGAAAAAAGTTTAGCGATTCGATTTTTCACTTTATCTGTTTACAATTTCTTTTTCAAATTTTCGTTTGGGCAGTTCATCCTTGTTAAATTTGGCTTTACAGGATAATTCGCGAATAAATATTTTTAAAAAATCACTGTTTTCTTAATTTTTTAACCGTCTACCGTTACTATTGTTTTGTTGACCCAATCTTTACTTCCGTAAATTCCTTGCATCACTGATTCCAGATGGAAGGTTTCTTTTTCTAAAACAACTTCTACATAAAAATGCTGATTTCCTCGGTTTAAAAGTGTATTTTTGTTTATTGATTCATGCTTTATTGATCTTTCTGTGGAGTAATATCGCTTCTGTATCCAATAGTCAAACATACTTGGGATGCCACTCATGCACGTTCCAGTAACATAATTTTCATGTTTCAGAACTTTAAAAAAACTTGAAAACAACAAATTCTATGAGACCGATCAACGCTTCAAAAATCGCTCGAAATTCGTCAAATTTTTCAAAGTCAATCATGCTTTGACATTATTGTTAATTGAATTTCGAAAAATTCTGAAATTTTGTGAAAAAATTATTAAAATTTAAACTTCCGCCAATAAATACGCAAACACTTCACGCACAAATGCGGAACTCGGTCGGCTCGGTCGGTCGGCGGTCGGACCGAACCCGACTGGACCGAATGGAAGTCTTAGTTTTCCTCTTGCTAGATGAATTTAATGCTTTGGAATTTCGATTGCGTTTATTAGCGTTTTTGGGAACAGAAAATAATTTCAAAAAAATGTATGTTTAAATGCTAACGTGTTCCTATTAGAGGTTGTGAGCATGTTTTGATTTCATAAGATTTCATCATTAACAATTAAATTTTTTGAACAAACTGTAATTATGTCATTGAAACAGAACAAAAATCAAAAAAGTTTGAAAAAAAAGATTTTTCAGATTCTTGTTATTTCTTTTTTTTTTACTTTTTGCATTTTTACAGTTTCGTAATGTTCATTATTTATAACAAACTAATTACGAACATTACGTCCCCGATTTTTTACTTAAATTGTTTCTTTCGTTTTATGCACGTCATTTATCGAATACTAACCAAAAAATGTTCTGTATCACAAACTTTAAAAAACTTATCAAGTTCGAATGTTATCAATTCCTGTCTCGTAAAACTTGAATATAAGAAAGAGACAAAAATTGATGGTCCAATTTGAAAACAACGCCTCTACTTTAGGCTTTCCATCCGGACGGGCGTTTCTGCGGGCGGCCCGTGCCCGCCCGGGCGGCGACCCGCCCGTGCCCGCCCTAGCCCGCCCTAGGGTAGACTGGCGTGACAAAATGTTTATCCTTAATTTATTTGTTTCATATTATCTAATCTTATTTTGTCAAAAAACCAATCGCACTCTCTACTATATAAAAAAAAAGAAGAAAAAAAAGTTTTGCAGCAAAAAAGTTCGAACTCGGGAGTATCAAATTCAAAAACAGAGTTGTTAACCACTAGGCCAAACCTTCGCTTGATGATAGGGAGAGTGAAGAACATGATGAAAGGAGGGCGCCACGCAAAGAATATTAGGGCGGTAGGGCCGCCTTAGGGCGGGTCGCCGCCCGCCCTAGGGCGGGTCGGGCGGGCATTTTGCCGCCCGGATGGAAAGCCTACTCTACTTGTGTTCATATCCTCTTGTAGGAATAGGATTGCTGATGTCATTTAAGACTTCTAATTGTCTGTTTTATTATTGTGTGACATCAATGGGTTATTTTCTCTTTTGGTTTCATTTCTGTGCTGATTTCTGTTTTCAACAGTGCTTCACTGCTTCGCTTTCTACCGGAAATATTCCAGCAACAGTCAATTCATTCTTGCGGGGACAGCATGACAAGGAAAGTATTTTTTGAACTGATATACAGATCATTAGTGAAATTTTTGATCCCAGTTTATAACGATTTGATGAAAAGTGGATAATGGAAATATTTTCACCGAGTTTTATCATACGAACATTTATACAACAGTAATTTGAAAGAGAAATGTAAAACATGTACTTTGAGTATTAACATTGTCAAACTAAATTTTAAACCTGAATGAGAATAAAGATTGGAATCTGGATAAGCAGAAAATATTCGCAAAAATGTAAATACTAGCCAGATTGCGCTTCGTCTATTGATAAAAACACTGTGAAACAGAATTTCATCAAATCTTCTTCTCACAAAGAAAACAAAAATCGAGAAAATCTCGAGCGGTCTCGAACCACCGACCTTCCGTGTGTTAGACATGCTCTTCTGTTTTTCAGGAATTCAGATATTTGTACATAGAAGTCAAAATTGAAATAACGAACATTTCTTACCCAAATAAAAGTTAATCTTTCACTAATGTGTGATGTTTTGTTTTCGGTTGGAGTAATAAAGTAAATAAAAGTAACATGGTATCGCATTTTAATGAACAAGGAACAAAGATTTGATAGGGTGTGACATTAACAGGAGCCTCAAAGTACAATATTTTTCATTTAAAAAAACGTGTTTGAAGTTAACAGTAATAGCTTCTTCATTGCGTTTGTTTTGTACATAATTTTCTGTTTCAAAGTGTTTTCATTCCTTTTGCACACACATTGCAAGTCAGTGTCAAATTCGAGGCCGTATCGGAGTCAACAACAAGAATATATTTTCATCGCTTCACAGTTTTTTCTTGAAAAACTATTTTTGTGCCTTTTTCGTTTCTGCTTATCAGTTGCATATAAGATTTTTGTTTAATATCATAGTTTTCATTCTTTTTTCACATTCTTCCGGTTTTTCATAGCAACCTTGCTTATGCACAAACGAAAAACATCAGGCTGTTTGTCAAATTCTCAAAAATAATTCTGCATTTTCAGCAATGAAGTAAATTACCCTGATTGGACACTTGTTGTTTCGTGAAAACTTTGCAGAAATATTGTCAACGTAGACTAACTTTTGGCTTCAAATTCCGGATAATAAGGAATACTTGTAACCGGACTAAAAAGCCATGCATACTTGGATTCTTGAGCTCAATAGTTAGATATTCATTTTTTTTCAAGATCCAGACTACGTATGTATGTGATGAATCTAAATAAGTAACGTCAGTTATAATTTGAGAAACACTTCACAGATCTGCGCCATTAAATCAAACATTCGAAATATGTACAAGTGATTATATTGAAACAGTTTATTAGTCGGAAGAACACTCGCAAAAAAAAAGAAAACCAATGTTTCAGAATCTTACTATCAATTTCAATTACAGCATGTGAACGTAATCTAAACATCTTGAAACTGAAAAATTTTGGGATGTTTAGTGAATTATTTAGATTTATTGGTTAAAAAAAGTAAAGCAATGAAGTTACTGTTTCAAAACACAGCCATAAGCGAAAATTGTTATTTTTAAACATTTCCATCCAATTTTTGAAGATGCTGTCTGTAGATTTCTCCGTGTGTTTTTCACGATGTTCGAATAAACATTGAGAAATAAAAGAGAAAAACTATCAGGCTTGTCGTAGGAAGAATTCGGGTAGAAATTGGAAACGTACTGCGTGAAAGAGAGAACATTTGAAATCCGTGAATCAATCACAGTTTCAAAACATCAAGAATGCCAGAAACCTGGTTTAAAGTCATTCAAAATACATGATAAAAACGTTATTTTACACTGAACAGTTCATCGAAATAAAAAAATACCGTTTCGAGAAGCTCAGATTTCGGGTTCACATATTTACATTTTAATTCATTAAGACCAGGAGATCACCATATATTAGATTACCGGTTCCACTTTGTTCCCTTGTTAACTAACACTCACAGCATACTTTTTACCAATTTGAATTGTTCGTTGACAATATAGGTGTAACTAAAAAAACAGTAAAATTTGACTTTGGACAAGACTACCAATAAGTGTCGGCTCTAATGGTTTTTTTGACGGTTTTCCCTTTTTTTGGTACTTGGCCTGAAGTACACTAAGAGAAGCCACCGGACCCGTGTTAACTCACAGACATAGAACTAACCGAGATTTGCATCATGGAACTATAAGAATCGACTTCAGCCTGATATTAGTTTAATTCTCTCTAACTTGTGATATTTCCAACATTGTGGAACAGTGATTTTTTATCCAGATTCCTCCAAAGTCATTCGAATTTAATTTTGAACGATCGTCTACAGAAGCTTCATCTGTCTGTAGTGAAATCCTATTTTTCCAACTGAAAGTGTAGCGTTTAACGAATGAAAATGACAGACAAGAAGCAAAAAAAAACAAATCGGGTCCTGACAACTACATATATTCCAGTTTCTGACAACTGTTACCTGATTCTTTTTTTTTATTGGAAGCGCTGATAATCTCCAATTGGTTAGTTCATAAAAGCTAGAATAACAGCTACGAAAGTTTATCACAAATCAAGTTGTTTCTTTATGTCAGAGAATATTAAGAGTGCTTCGATACTTCCAGCAAGAAAAGGAAACCAACAAAGTTAAACTCGTAGACCCTTTGGCTAATAACTGGAGTTATTCACAAAATGTTGACTTCTGTCACATTAAAAAAACGACTGTTTTAAGAAAGTGTTATTCCGGAGAATACTATTATGTAATAATGCAATTCACGTAATCAATTGTTGTGCGTTTCTATTTTGTTGAAGAAAACCACAATAAAAAAACTAATACTTGCTTAATTTTCAACATAAATACGTGCTTAATTTTCAACTCTTTCTCAAACAGGACACTGACATCAGGATTATTTTATACAACTTGATAAAAGAAACAATTACCGTTGTTTGAAAGCTTCAAGTTATTTAGAACTTACAATTTTCGACGTTTCTCATACAAGCATCTCAAGTACAGATTATAGAGATGATAGCTGGAAACAAATTATAGACATGGAGAAACAGAAAATGTGTGGGTGTTTGGAAAAAAGTGAACACAGTAAGAGTCGTTGACTAACTTGAGAACTTCAACACGTTAGAAAAAAGTCAAATTGAAACTGATGAATTTTTAGAGATCTAACGGATGAACAATTGGAAAGACGGGTAAAATGTTTGAAGCGGGGAGATATTTGACTTACAATGCAAAAATACTGTAACCAACGATTTTTTGGAAGTTTAAAGCCTAAAATTTGTCTTGGAGTTCTTCTGTATGTTTATGAAAAATGCCGTTTCAATCGCTTAGTTTTTGAAATAATTGCAATGATAACTCACTCATGCGAGTTTCAAGGAATCGATTGGCAAATCAAGAATTGAATGCATCTCATGGAAACGTCATCTGAAAAAACAGATTGATCTATGTTTCAATACGCCTATTCAATAATATTGTGATTTACCCATTCATTATGAACATCAGATTGGAGATAAAAACGAGAATTTGGTATGTGGATAGTTTGAGATCAAAGTCGTACGGTTGCTGTCTAGATCATTCTGAAAAACATTCGTGATATTTCTGCTTCATAATCTATGTGAAAACTGTGATTTGTTTTTTCTGTGATTAACGCCTGTTTTTGACTTGATCATTAGTTTCGAATTTAAAAATGGGAATTACACATCGACACACTTCATTGGCTGATTCATCTCTTATCTTGTTGTTTTTTCAGACTTTGTAGCTGAAATGTATGTTTTTGTTATTTCTATTGTGTTCATTATCTTTTTGTGAAACTGAAAATCAGTCAAACAGTGATCAGTTACAATGCTAAACACGCTAATTTCGATGTGAAAGTTGCCGCTTCAAAAACGTTACAGATTTGTGTGTTTTTTTCCTTCAGTAATCTGATTTCTGTACGAATAGCCTGTGACTTCCCTTTTGCTTCCACAATAAGTAATCGCTTTGAGAATTTTATAAACAATTTGCTTTTATAAACAAGCTATAGATTTGCGACTGAAACATAAGTCTGGAGCATAAGTCTACATAGTTTTTTTTCAGTTTCAATCTCCTCATTTTATTTAACTAACCAATTATGTGATCAGTTCTGGAATAGGATATTTCATTAGTTTTATGTTCTTTTCGTATTATTTCCCAATATTCCACATTAGTATGCTCCGAAAAAAGCTCATCTAGTTCAAACGTTTCTATAATTACAATCATTTGCAGTTTCAAACAGTTCTTATTTAAATAAATACTTTTTGTTAGAGTACAGTAGGATGATTTTATTCCACAATGTTATGGAGCCTTAGTTTGAGTCTCTTGCTTAATATCGGACTTTCTATCCAAATCATTGAATAGTAAGACTACCTTGAAAAATATTTAAAAAATATAATATTTTTTACAATAAAGAAACACTGTTTCCCAAATGCTACCTGTAGCATGTCATTTGATTCTTCCAATTCATCGTTGTGTTTGATCCTGGTTTCTCGCCTTACATGAAATGTTTCAGCAACAGTTAGTTCTTTCTCATGATACCTGCTATGTCCTTTTAATATTATTCTCCAATATTCACCAAAAAATGCTCCGAAAAAAGCTCATCAAGTTCAAACGTTTCCATTTCCACATAGAAATCTTGATTCACTTTGCAGTTTCAATCAGTTCCCTTTTTCAGTAATGCATTTTTGCTTTAGTTTGAGGGTTTTGCTTCTTTTCGAACTTTTGATCCAGTATATTCAATAGTAAGACTAATTTTTTTAATTTTTAAAAAATGGAATACTTTTTCACAATAAAGAAACACTGTTTCCCAAATGCTATAATTCCATACCGTTACCAGGCTTGGTCAGAAAACAAGTCGGAGAAAGTCGGATAAAAATCGTGGCTCTATTACAGTTTAGGCGTCCTTTGAAAACTTGAACGTCCCTTAAAACACTTAGACGTCCCTTGAAACATTTAGACGTCCTTTGAGGCCCAAATTTTTTTCCTGTAAATTGAAACGTCCTTTGGAATGTTTAAACGTCCCAAAAAACATTTAGACGTCCCAAAAAACATTTAAACGTCCTTTGAAATCCGAAAAATTGTCGGAAAAATTAAGACGTCCCAAAAATTATTTAGACGTCCCAAAAAATGTTTAGACGTCTCAAAAAATGTTTAGACGTCCTTTGATATCCCACATTATGATACATAATATTTAGACGTCCCAAAAAACATTTAGACGTCCCAAAAAATGTTTAGACGTCCCAAAAAATATTTAGACGTCCCAAAAAAATTTAGACGTCCCTTTAAATCCCAAAATTTGGTGTTAAATATTTAGACGTCCCAAAAAATGTTTAGATGTCCCAAAAAATAATTAGACGTCCCAAAAAATGTTTAGACGTCCCAAAAAACATTAAGACGTCCCAAAAAATGTTTAGACGTCCCTCTTAAAGTCCTAGTATCACATCACTGAATAGTTAAATTTCTGATATTGTTCATTTCAAAAAACAAGCAAAAACATGTTTACAATAAAAATGTTTTTCTGAATAAAGTTGTGAATTTATACAAGAAATTTGCACTCCTAACTGTTTTCTGTCGTGTTAATGATTTTTCGGTTTCCGGGTTCTGCTCCGAGTCTTTGGAGGGGAAAAGGTAGGCTTGCTCGCCTTTTTTTTGTTGAGCTCTGAAAAGGACAAAAAATTTATTGAAATAGAAAAAAATCATGTTTTACAAAAAAAATTGGGCTCTATTGGCAAAGAATGGTCCCAACCGCAAAGAACGGTCCCAAAATATAAAAGAACGGTCCCAAAGAATTACATGGTCCCTACCGCAAAGAACGGTCCCAACCGCAAAGAATGGTCCCAAAATTTTGGGTGACACAAGTTTCCGAATTGAATGGTCCCTACCGCAAAGAATGGTCCCAACCGCAAAGAATGGTCCCAAAATTTTGGGTGACACGAGTTTCAGAATTGAATGGTCTTTACCGCAAAGAATGGTCCCTCAAAATTGATACGAAAAACTTTTCACCATTCTCTTAGGCTTAGGTTTCTTAGAATTTGGGAAAAAATTGACAAATACGATTAACAACCGGTTTTGTCAATTTTTTCCCAAATTCTAAGAAACCTAAGCCTAAGAGAATGGTGAAAAGTTTTTCGTATCAATTTTGAGGGACCATTCTTTGCGGTAAAGACCATTCAATTCTGAAACTCGTGTCACCCAAAATTTTGGGACCATTCTTTGCGGTTGGGACCATTCTTTGCGGTAGGGACCATTCAATTCGGAAACTTGTGTCACCCAAAATTTTGGGACCATTCTTTGCGGTTGGGGCCATTCTTTGCGGTTGGGACCATTCTTTGCCAATAGAGCCAAAAATTGTTGTTTCAACAAATGTATGCGGTACTTCTAAACATTTTTTGGGACGTCTTAATGTTTTTTGGGACGTCTAAACATTTTTTGGAACGTCTAAACATTTTTTGGGACGTCTAAACATTTTTTGGGACGTCTTAATGTTTTTTGGGACGTCTAAACATTTTTTGGGACGTCTAAACATTTTTTGGGACGTCTAAATATTTAAAACCAAATTTTGGGATATCAAAGGACGTTTAAATATTTTTTGGGACGTCTAAATATTTTTTGGGACGTCTAAACATTTTTTGGGACGTCTAAACATTTCGGACGACTTTTGGGTCCCCAAAGGACGTCCAAGTTTTTTGAGGGACGTCTAAATGTTTCAAGGGACGTCTAAGTGTTTTAAGGGACGTCTAAGTGTTTCAAGGGACGTCTAAGTGTTTTGAGGGACGTTCAAGTTTTCAAAGGACGCCTAAACTGTAATAGAGCCAAAATCGTTTAACTTTGCGCACTCAATTTCTCAGAACCAGTTGGCTGTTT